>NC_088413.1:78097174-78144674 GCF_034236695.1 Oncorhynchus nerka | reverse complement strand
GCAGTATAATGTGTGTCTTACTATCTCCTAACAGGGCAGTATAATGCTTATGTTACTAGCTACTAACAGTGCAGCACAATGCTTGTGTTACTATCTCCTAACAGTGCAGCACAATGCTTGTGTTACTATCTCCTAACAGGGCAGTATAATGCTTGTGTTACTATCTCCTAACAGGGCAGTATAATGCTTATGTTACTATCTCCTAACAGGGCAGTATAATGCTTGTGTTACTATCTCCTAACAGGGCAGTATAATGCTTATGTTACTAGCTCCTAACAGGGCAGTATAATGCTTGTGTTACTAGCTCCTAACAGGGCAGTACAATGCTTATGTCACTATCTTCTAACAGGGCAGTATAATGCTTGTGTTACTATCTCCTAACAGGGCAGTACAATGCTTATGTTACTATCTCCTAACAGGGCAGTATAATGCTTGTGTTACTATCTCCTAACAGGGCAGTATAATGCTTGTGTTACTATCTCCTAACAGGGCAGTATAATGCTTATGTTACTAGCTCCTAACAGGGCAGTACAATGCTTATGTTACTAGCTCCTAACAGGGCAGTATAATGTGTGTGTTACTATCCTAACAGGGCAGTATAATGTGTGTGTTACTATCTCCTAACAGGGCAGTATAATGCTTGTGTTACTATCTCCGAACAGGGCAGTATAATGCTTGTGTTACTATCTCCTAACAGGGCAGTATAATGCGTGTGTTACTATCTCCTAACAGGGCAGTATAATGCTTGTGTTACTATCTCCTAACAGGGCAGTATAATGCTTGTGTTACTAGCTCCTAACAGGGCAGTATAATGCTTATGTTACTAGCTACTAACAGGCCAGTATAATGCTTGTGTTACTATCTCCTAACAGGGCAGTATAATGCTTGTGTTACTATCTCCTAACAGGGCAGTATAATGCTTGTGTTACTATCTCCTAACAGGGCAGTATAATGCGTGTGTTACTATCTCCTAACAGGGCAGCATAATGCTTGTGTTACTATCTCCTAACAGGGCAGTATAATGCTTGTGTTACTAGCTCCTAACAGGGCAGTATAATGCTTGTGTTACTATCTCCTAACAGGGCAGTATAATGTGTGTGTTACTATCTCCTAACAGGGCAGTATAATGTGTGTCTTACTATCTCCTAACAGGGCAGTATAATGCTTATGTTACTAGCTACTAACAGGCCAGTATAATGCTTGTGTTACTATCTCCTAACAGGGCAGTATAATGCGTGTGTTACTATCTCCTAACAGGGCAGTATAATGCGTGTGTTACTAGCTCCTAACAGGGCAGTATAATGCTTATGTTACTAGCTACTAACAGGCCAGTATAATGCTTGTGTTACTATCTCCTAACAGGGCAGTATAATGCTTATGTTACTAGCTACTAACAGGCCAGTATAATGTTTGTGTTACTATCTCCTAACAGGGCAGTATAATGCTTATGTTACTATCTCCTAACAGGGCAGTATAATGCTTATGTTACTATCTCCTAACAGGGCAGTATAATGCTTGTGTTACTATCTCCTAACAGGGCAGTATAATGCTTGTGTTACTATCTCCTAACAGGGCAGTATAATGCTTATGTTACTATCTCCTAACAGGGCAGTATAATGCTTGTGTTACTATCTCCTAACAGGGCAGTATAATGCTTGTGTTACTATCTCCTAACAGGGCAGTATAATGCTTATGTTACTATCTCCTAACAGGGCAGTATAATGTCAATCAATTGAAATGTAAAGGTGGGAGAATTTTTTTTATAATAGAAGAAATTATGAACGGACAAATGTGATTTACTACCCAAATAACACTGTTAGTTGTGACGTTCGTCTTATGAATTGGACCAAGGCGCAGCGTGGTATGCGAAGATTCTTATTTATTTAAAGAATGAAACACTGAACAAACTAACAAAATGAACCGTGAAGCTATACAAACGAGTGCTGACAGGCAACTACACATAGACAAGAACCCACAAACACAAAAGGGAAAATGGCTACGTAAATATGATCCCCAATCAGAGACAACGATAAACAGCTGCCTCTGATTGGGAACCATATCAGGCCACAATAGACATACAAATTGCCTAGACAATACAAAAACCCCTAGACAATACAAAAACTAGCACAACCACCCTCGTCACACCCTGACCTAACTAAACATATAAAGGAAACAGAGATATCTAAGGTCAGGGCGTGACAGTAGCAGTAATCAAATGCAATCTATACATATGTCCACAGGGAGACTTTACACGAGATCAACTATGAATCATATGTAAAGCAGTATATATATATATATTAGGAATGATATGTACAGCAGTATATATATTAGGAAAGATATGTACAGCAGTATATATATATATATATATTAGGGATGATATGTACAGCAGTATATATATTAGGAAAGATATGTACAGCAGTATATATATATATATATATTAGGGATGATATGTACAGCAGTATATATATATATATATTAGGGATGATATGTACAGCAGTATATATATATATATATATATTAGGGATGATATGTACAGCAGTGTATATATTAGGGATGATATGTACAGCAGTATATATATATATATATTAGGAAAGATATGTACAACAGTATATATATTAGGAAAGGTATGTACAGCAGTATATATATATATATATATATTAGGGATGATATGTACAGCAGTATATATATTAGGGATGATATGTACAGCAGTATATATATTAGGAATGATATGTACAGCAGTATATATATATATATATTAGGAATGATATGTACAGCAGTATATATATATATATATTAGGGATGATATGTACAGCAGTATATATATTAGGGATGATATGTACAGCAGTATATATATTAGGGATGATATGTACAGCAGTATATATATTAGGGATGATATGTACAGCAGTATATATATATATATATTAGGAATGATATGTACAGCAGTATATATATATATATATTAGGGATGATATGTACAGCAGTATATATATATATATATATTAGGAATGATATGTACAGCAGTATATATATATTAGGGAAGATATGTACAGCAGTGTATATATTAGGAAAGGTATGTACAGCAGTGTATATATTAGGGAAGATATGTACAGCAGTATATATATTAGGAAAGGTATGTACAGCAGTATATATATATATATATTAGGGATGATATGTACAGCAGTATATATATTAGGGATGATATGTACAGCAGTATATATATATTAGGGAAGGTATGTACAGCAGTGTATATATTAGGGAAGATATGTACAACAGTGTATATATTAGGAAAGGTATGTACAGCAGTAGATATATATATATATATATATATATTAGATATTATATGTACAGCAGTATATATATATATTAGGAATGATATGTACAGCAGTAGATATATATTAGGGAAGATATGTACAGCAGTAGATATATATATATATTAGATATTATATGTACAGCAGTATATATATTAGGAATGATATGTACAGCAGTATATATATTAGGATTGATATGTACAGCAGTGTATATATATATATATTAGGGATGATATGTACAGCAGTATATATATTAGGATTGATATGTACAGCAGTATATATATTAGGGATGATATGTACAGCAGTGTATATATATATATATTAGGAATGATATGTACAGCAGTATATATATATATATATTAGGGATGATATGTACAGCAGTATATATATATTAGGGAAGATATGTACAGCAGTATATATATATATATATATATATATTAGGAATGATATGTACAGCAGTGTATATATATTAGGAATGATATGTACAGCAGTATATATATATTAGGAATGATATGTACAGCAGTATATATATATTAGGGAAGATATGTACAGCAGTGTATATATTAGGAATGATATGTACAGCAGTATATATATATTAGGGAAGATATGTACAGCAGTGTATATATTAGGAATGATATGTACAGCAGTATATATATATATATATATATTAGATATTATATGTACAGCAGTATATATATTAGGAATGATATGTACAGCAGTATATATATATTAGGAATGATATGTACAGCAGTGTATATATTAGGAATGATATGTACAGCAGTATATATATATTAGAGTGAGCTATGTTAAGAATCCAGTGTGTAATATAGGTGATGTGAATAAACAGTGTAACTAAAATATAAAATATAGCAGAAGAGATATTGTGATGAGTGGCGCCAGGGAGGCTCTATTTAAATACACAGTGTGAAATGGGACGTGGTTCAATTTTTAAAGCATTGGACAGCAGTGTTGGCTGTTTTAGTAGTTATGTGAGTGTAAGTGTATGTGTGTGTGTGTGTGTGTTTGTCTGTATGAGGTGTGTGATAGCTTGTCTGTGTGTTTTGTGTGTGTGAATCACCTGGTAGAATGCAAGTGATGACTGCTCAACAGTCTGATGGTGATAGAAGCTGTTCAACAGTCTGATGGTAATAGAAGCTGTTCAACAGTCTGATGGTAATAGAAGCTGTTCAACAGTCTGATGGTGATAGAAGCTGTTCAACAGTCTGATGGTCTGGTGATAGAAGCTGTTCAACAGTCTGATGGTCTGGTGATAGAAGCTGTTCAACAGTCTGATGGTCTGGTAATAGAAGCTGTTCAACAGTCTGATGGTAATAGAAGCTGTTCAACAGTCTGATGGTCTGGTAATAGAAGCTGTTCAACAGTCTGATGGTAATAGAAGCTGTTCAACAGTCTGATGGTCTGGTAATAGAAGCTGTTCAACAGTCTGATGGTCTGGTGATAGAAGCTGTTCAACAGTCTGATGGTAATAGAAGCTGTTCAACAGTCTGATGGTGATAGAAGCTGTTCAACAGTCTGATGGTCTGGTAACAGAAGCTGTTCAACAGTCTGATGGTAATAGAAGCTGTTCAACAGTCTGATGGTAATAGAAGCTGTTCAACAGTCTGATGGTAATAGAAGCTGTTCAACAGTCTGATGGTAACAGAAGCTGTTCAACAGTCTGATGGTAACAGAAGCTGTTCAACAGTCTGATGGTGATAGAAGCTGTTCAACAGTCTGATGGTAATAGAAGCTGTTCAACAGTCTGATGGTGATAGAAGCTGTTCAACAGTCTGATGGTGATAGAAGCTGTTCAACAGTCTGATGGTCTGGTAATAGAAGCTGTTCAACAGTCTGATGGTAATAGAAGCTGTTCAACAGTCTGATGGTAATAGAAGCTGTTCAACAGTCTGATGGTGATAGAAGCTGTTCAACAGTCTGATGGTAATAGAAGCTGTTCAACAGTCTGATGGTCTGGTAATAGAAGCTGTTCAACAGTATGATGGTAATAGAAGCTGTTCAACAGTCTGATGGTAATAGAAGCTGTTCAACAGTCTGATGGTGATAGAAGCTGTTCAACAGTCTGATGGTAATAGAAGCTGTTCAACAGCCTGATGGTAATAGAAGCTGTTCAACAGTCTAATGGTAATAGAAGCTGTTCAACAGTCTGATGGTAATAGAAGCTGTTCAACAGTCTAATGGTAATAGAAGCTGTTCAACAGTCTGATGGTAACAGAAGCTGTTCAACAGTCTGATGGTAATAGAAGCTGTTCAACAGTCTGATGGTCTGGTAATAGAAGCTGTTCAACAGTCTGATGGTGATAGAAGCTGTTCAACAGTCTGATGGTAATAGAAGCTGTTCAACAGTCTGATGGTAATAGAAGCTGTTCAACAGTCTGATGGTCTGGTAACAGAAGCTGTTCAACAGTCTGATGGTAATAGAAGCTGTTCAACAGTCTGATGGTAATAGAAGCTGTTCAACAGTCTGATGGTGATAGAAGCTGTTCAACAGTCTGATGGTAATAGAAGCTGTTCAACAGTCTGATGGTGATAGAAGCTGTTCAACAGTCTGATGGTAATAGAAGCTGTTCAACAGTCTGATGGTAACAGAAGCTGTTCAACAGTCTGATGGTAATAGAAGCTGTTCAACAGTCTGATGGTCTGGTAATAGAAGCTGTTCAACAGTCTGATGGTGATAGAAGCTGTTCAACAGTCTGATGGTAATAGAAGCTGTTCAACAGTCTGATGGTAACAGAAGCTGTTCAACAGTCTGATGGTAACAGAAGCTGTTCAACAGTCTGATGGTGATAGAAGCTGTTCAACAGTCTGATGGTCTGGTAACAGAAGCTGTTCAACAGTCTGATGGTCTGGTAACAGAAGCTGATAGTGATAGTTTGTAGTGTGATTTGATTTACGTTCCATTGAGGTGTTTAAAACAGTTTTATAATCTCCCACCATGATAATAGTCTTGTTTTGCTTGTTAGGTTAGTTAAATTATTCTATATATTTTCAAAGAAGATCCTCATTATTTTATCCGTTAAGGTTAATAAGCCTGTTTATGGTCCAATAACAAGTTTAAAATCATCCATGTACCTTGTGAATCTGTTTTTTGACAATTTACACATTCAGATCAAAATGACTGTTAATTAATATCATAATACCTCTTTTGAGTTTCTTTGTCCATGGGAGATGTATTTTTCACCACCACAGTCCATTTTCCACACAACTTCATCTAAAATTGTTGAATGAGTTTCCTGTAAACAATAGATATTATATTCCTTCTCTTAAAAAAATGGTTCGTCTTTTCTTATTATCTGCTAAGCCATTGCAATTATAACTGGCTGTACTTATTTCACCACAATGACATACAATTTTCACATCTATTCGTCATAATATATGTTTGTAATTGTACCATTAAAAATGTCCCATAATGATTGTTTGTCCATGTAGCTGTACCATGATATTTGCATTGATACTGCTGTAAGTAACCCTCCAATTGTTTTCTACCATTCCACCCGCTAAAGCTCCTCCCCGTCCCAAGTTGCGTTGTCATTCCAGTGACCGGCAGACCACCCCCATCCCCCGGATCCCCTGAGAGGCCAGGACCTTCGATAAAGACACGGTAACACACACAGAATAGAAGCAGATCAACTGCTAAACGTATTTCCTCTATTTGCTCTCAGTTTCCTTTATATCCCGGCCTCAGTTTTTCCTGTTGTTATCTACAGCATGAGGAGGAGCCAGCAGACCAAGCCACACCTCCTCCAGACAAACCACCAAAGGCCTCAGCTCCACAGGTAACAACAAGCAGCCTTTATAAAGCTGTTCTTCTCTTTTAAACTTGTTTATAAACTGGGTGGTTCCAGCCCTGAATGCTGATTGGCTGACAGCCGTGGTATATCAGACCGTATACCACGGGCTATGACAAAACACTTATTTTGACTGCTCTAATTACATTGGTAACCAGTTTATAATATCAACAAGGCCCCTTTTGTGTCGTGCCTAAGAATAGCCATTAGCCGTGGTATATTGGCCATATACAGTTGAAGTCGGAAGTTTACATACACTTAGGTTGGAGTCATTAAAACTCGTTTTTCAACCACTCCACACATTTCTTGTTAACAAACTATAGTTTTGCCAAGTCGGTTAGGACATCTACTTACTGCATGACACAAGTGATTTTTCCAACAGTTGTTTACAGACAGATTATTTCATTTATAATTCACTGTACCACAATTCCAGTGGGTCAGAAGTTTACATACTCTAAGTTGACTGTGTCTTTAAACAGCTTGGAAAGTTCCTGAAAATGATGTCATGGCTTTAGAAGCCTCTGAGAGGCTAACATTTGAGTCAATTGGTGGTGTACCTGTGGATGTATTTCAAGGCCAACCTTCAAACTCTGTGCTTCTTTGTTTGACATCAATGGAAAAATCAAAAGAAATCAGCCAAGACTTCAGAAAAAAGAATTGTAGACCTCCGCAAGTCTGGTTCATCCTTGGGAGCAATTTCCAGGTTTTCAAGGTACCACGTTCATCTGTACAAACAATAGTATGCAAGTATAAACACCATGGGACCATACAGCCATCATACCGCTCAGGAAGGAGACACGTTCTGTCTCCTAGAGAACGCGCTTTGGTGCGAAAAGTGCAAATCCATCCCAGAACAAGCAAAGGACCTTGTGAAGATGCTGGAGGAAACAGGTACAAAATTATCTATATCCACAGTAAAACGGGTCCTATATCGACATAACCTGAAAGGCCGCTCAGTAAGGAAGAAGCCACTGCTCCAAAACCGACATAAAAAAAGCCAGACTACGGTTTGCAACTGCACATGGGGACAAAGATCATACTTTTTGGAGAAATGTCCTCTGGTCTGATGAAACAAAAATAGAACTGTTTGACCATACTGACCATCGTTAAGTTTGGAGGAAAAGGTGGGATGTTTGCAAGCCGAAGAACACCACGGGGGTGGCAGCATCATGATGTGGGGGTGGCAGCATCATGTTGTGGGGGTGGCAGCATCATGTTGTGGGGGTGGCAGCATCATGTTGTGGGGGTGGCAGCATCATGTTGTGGGAGTGGCAGCATCATGATGTGGGGGTGCTTTGCTGCAGGAGGGACTGGTGCACTTCACAAAATAGATGGCATCATGAGAAGAGAAAATGATGTGAATATATTGAAGCAACATCTCAAGACATCAGTCAGGAAGTTAAAGCTTGGTGGCAAATGGGTCTTCCAAATGGACAATGACCCCAAGCATACTTACAAAGTTGTGGCAAAATGACAACAAAGTCAAGGTATTGGAGTTGCCATCACAAAGCCCTGACCTCAATCCCATAGAAAATGTGCGGGCAGAACTGAAAAAGGGTGTGCGAGCAAGGAGGCCTACAAACCTGACTCAGTTACACCAGCTCTGCCAGGAGGAATGGGACAATTTACCCAACTTATTGTGGGAAGCTTGTGGGAAGCTTGTGGAAGGCTACACAAAATGTTTGACCCAAGTTAAACAATTTAAAGGCAATGCTTCCAAATACTAATTGAGTGTATGTAAACATCTGACCCACTGGGAATATGATGAAGGAAATAAAAGCTGAAGTAAATAATTCTCTCTACTATTAATCTGACATTTCACATTTCAACAGATGTGGGACACACACACACACACACACACACACACACACACACACACACACACACACACACACACACACACACACACACACACACACACACACACACACACACACACACACACACACACACACACACACACACACATTCAGCCCATTTCCCCCACAATCAACCATCTGCTCAGATGCTCAACAGTTGTTACATCCCAGAGCCCAACTCAAGAAAGGACCTGATTTATGAATGCAAGTTCCCGTACATTTCTGGGGGGAAAGGCCCTCACCCACCGATCCAACAGGTCCCAGACGTGCTCAATGGGATTGAGATCTGGGCTCTTTGCTGGCCATGGCAGAACAGTGACATTCCTGGCTTGCAGGAAATCACGCACAGAATAAGCAGTATGGCTGGTGGCATTGTCATTCTGGAGAGTCATGTCAGGATGAGCCTGCAGGAAGGGTACCACATGAGGGAGGAGGATGTCTTCCCTGTAACGCACAGCGTTGACATTGCCTGCAATGACAACAAGCTCAGCTGTGACACACCGCCCCAGACTATGACAGACCTTCTACCTCCAAATCGATCCCGCTCCAGAGTACAGGCCTCGGTGTAACGCTCATTCCTTCGACGACAAACGCGAGTCCGACCATCACCCTTGGTAACTTGGGCAGTTGTTGTTGCCATCCAGTACCTGTCCTTCAGGTGTGATGTTCGGCTGCATCGAGTCTAGTCTTTAGTTTCTCTCAGAAAGAGGTTCTCCTTATCAAGTTCATTAACATCTGTTTCTATCTTATTGACTGTCCCTTTTAGCTTGTTTGTTTCGTTCTCCATTATCGCAGCTCTTTCATCACTAATTTCAAGGCTATCATTCAACTCCTTTATATCCTTACTGACTAATTCAAGCCCAGTTGGTCGATTTGATTAAGTTTTCCCTGCTTTCCACACTTACCAGTCCAAGTGGTGAAAAGCATAAATCATTTGTATCCATCGAGGAGTCGCGTTTTCTTTTGGAGATTGATTCTCCACGTTTACTCTCCGTCATGTTGCTTCTCCGTCATGTTGCTTCTCCGTCATGTTGCTTCTCCGTAATGTTGCTTCTCCGTCATGTTGCTTCTCCGTCATGTTGCTTCTCCGTCATGTTGCTTCTCCGTCATGTTGCTTCTCTGTCATGTTGCTTCTCCGTCATGTTTGACTTGTTTTCGTAATATTTGCCAATACATTTCTCTATCCTTGTGATTTAATGTTATTACCCAAGAGAATATGAAGTGCTAATATTTGGTTTAATTTACTGGCACCAGTTCTGGAAGGTTTGGGAATCGCTTCTTGTTCAGGTGGTTGTAGAATTTAACAGCTCTTTTCCGGATTTTGATAAATATCGGCCTAATTCTGCTCGGCATTATTTGGTGTTTAACGTTGTACACCGAGGATGTTTATTTTTGCATAGTTCTGCATGCAAAATCTCAATTTGGGGTTTGTCCCAATTTTGTGAATTCTTGGTTGGTGAGCGGACCCCAGACCTCACAACCATAAAGGGAAATGGGTTCTATAATTGATTCAAGTATTTTTTGTCAGATACTAATTGGTATGTTGAATTTTATGTTATTTTTGATGGCATTAAAGGTCCAACTTGCCTTGTCTCTCAGATCGTTTACAGCTTTGTAGAAGTTACCTGTGGCGCTGATATTTAGGCTGAGGTATGTACTGTTTTTTTGTGTGCTCTAGGGCAACGGTGTCTAGATGGAATTTGTATTCATGGTTCTGGGAACTGAACATTTTTTCCATACTTTTTTTTTTATCTGACTGAGATTTACTGTCAGGGCCCAGGTCTGTCAGAATATGTGCAGAATATCTAGGTGCTGCTGTAGGCCCAACTTAGTTGGGGACAGAAGCCCCAGATCATCAGCAAACAGTAGACATTTAACTTCAGATTCTAGTAGGGTGCTGCAGACTGTTCTAGTGCCAACGCCAATTTGTTGATATGTATATATATATATATATGTTGAAGAGGGTGAGGCTGCATCCCTGTCTCACCCCCCGGCCCTGTGGAAAAAATGGTGTGCATTTTTTACCAATTTTAACTGCATACTTGTTGTTTGTGTACATGCATTTTATGATGTCGTATGTTTTACCCCCAACACCACTTTCCATCAATTTGTATAGCAGACCCTCATGCCAAATTGAGTCGAAAGCTTTTTTTAAATCAACAAGAGAAGACTTTGCCTTTGTTTTGATTTGTTTGTTTGACAATTAAGGTGTGTAGATTGAATACGTGGTCTGTCGAACAGATATTTGGTAAAAAACCAATTTGACATTTGCTCAGTACATTGATTTCGCTAAGGAAATGTACGAGTCTCCTGTTAATGATCATGCAGAGGATTTTCCCAAGGTTGCTGTTGACGCAGATCCCATGGTAGTTATTGGTGACAAATTTGTATCCATTTCTGTGGATCAGTCCTTGGTTACAAATATTGTGGAACATGGCTTTGGATGATGTTAAAGAGTTTAAGTCAATTGGAATATGTGCTATGAATAGTGTATAATTTAATTTAGGATACCATCAACCCCACAGGCCTTTTTGGGTTGGAGGGTTTGTATTTTGTCATGTAGTTCGTTCAATGTAACTGGAGAATCCAGTGGGTTCTGGTGGTCTTTAGTAGTTGACTCTAAGATTAGTATTTTATCATGTATATGTTTTAGCTGTTGGGTCTTTTTTATAGAGCCAAAAAGATTGTGGTTTATCCATAAATCTCCATTTTGGATAGATAACTCTAAACAAACAACAGAAGTGATTCGAGTCTATGGATTCTATGGATTCTATGAATTCAATTACATTGATCAGATATCTGACTGTTCCTTATGTTCCCCTAGTGTATTTCTGTTTTAGCGATTCACTATAGTGAAAACGTTGGCTCAGGTTTTCTTGGTCTCTATGTATTTGGTTGGATAGGTTTCTTCAATTTCTATCTTGGGTTTTTTGCGTTCTTCATCAAACCATTTGTCATTGTTGTTAATTTTCTTGATATCCTAGATTTGATAGGGAAG
The DNA here is from genome assembly GCF_034236695.1 of Oncorhynchus nerka. Taxonomy (NCBI): domain Eukaryota; kingdom Metazoa; phylum Chordata; class Actinopteri; order Salmoniformes; family Salmonidae; genus Oncorhynchus; species Oncorhynchus nerka. The sequence continues at coordinate 78,132,703 of NC_088413.1, read as the reverse complement.
TTGAGAGGTCAAATATACTGTTTAGGTTTTCTACTGACAAGTTTACACCTTCCTACACCCTATTACATAAATAACCTTTTGTCTAATTTACTCCTTCACTATAACGGTGAAGTATTTTGTCCAGGAAATTGTCTAGAAGGGATTGAATTTGATGTTGCCTAAATGTTTTGGCAGATGTCCACACTACCTTCCTTCCATCTATAGCATTTCTTAATTTTATTCAGTTCCTTTGGCTTTGATGCCTCATGATTGACTATTGCTCTGTTCAAGTAGAGTGTGATTTTGCTGTGATCTGATGGGGGTGTCAGTGGACTGACTGTGAATAGTTCTAAGAGACTCTGGGTTGAGGTCAGTGATAAGGTCGTCTACAGTACTACTGCCAAGAGATGAGCTGTAGGTCTACCTACCGTAGGGGTCCCCTCGAAGCCTACCATTGACTAGGTTAATACTCGGCATGTGACAGAGCTGCAGGAGTTATGACCCATTTTGGGGGATTGAATGCTGTCACCTCCAGGAAAGTAGGTGTTTGTCCCACTGTGTGCTGAAGGTGTCAGGTTCTTGCCTACCATAGGAGTCCCCTGGAAGCCATTGACCATGCACATACTATGTCCGACAGAGCTGCAGGAGTTGTGATCTGTTTTTGTTGGTTATGCTGTCGTAGTTGATTCTAGCAGGGCATTTATATATCTCTCTGTCTCTGTCTCTGTCTCTCTCTCTCTCTCTCTCTCTCTCTCTCTCTCTCTGTCTCTCTCTGTCTCTGTCTCTCTCTCTCTCTCTCTCTCTTTATCTCTCTCTCTCTCTCTCTCTCTCTCTCTTTATCTCTCTCTCTTTATCTCTCTATCTTTATCTCTTTATCTCTGTCTCTCTCTCTCTCTCTCTCTCTCTCTCTCTCTCTCTCTCTCTCTCTCACTCACTCTCTCTCTCTCATTCTCTCTCTGTCTCTCTCTCTCTCTCTCTCTCTCTCTCTCTCTCACTCTCTCTCTCTCTCTTTCTCTCTCTCTCGTCTGTAGTGTGGTGGAACGGCTGATGGAGGTAAAAGCATCAGCCAACATCTCCACTCAGCCCTCCATGCTCCATTGTTTCAGCTTTCTGAGTGTGTGTGTGGGTCTGTGTGTTTAATGATAGTGGTACTGTAGGAGGGGTCTTGCTCTCTGTCTGTCTCTCCCCTCCCATTTTCCCCCTTTCTCTCTCTCTCTCTCTCTCTCCAGTAAATCTGTGTGTTTCTGGAAGCTAACTTTGATTCAACAGCTTCATTCTGGGAAAGACAGCTAATGTCACACACACACACACATACACACACACACACACACACACACACACACACACACACACACACACACACACACACACACACACACACACACACACATATGCAGCCTGTTTGTGCTCCCCCCCCAAACACACACTCAAATGTAGGCTGTTTGCTCATGTACACACACACACACACAGACACACACACACACTCAAATGCAGCCTGTTTGTGCCCACACACACACACACACAAACTCAAATGTAGCCTGTTTGTGCACTCACGCCTGTTTGCTCATGTACTCACACACATGTACGCACACACACACACACACCCTCATCAGTACTTATCTAAAATTATTTGAGACACACACACACACACACACACAGTATGTGTTTGTGTGTGTTCGCAGATATGTGTTTGTTGGCCCCTGTTGTCTGTGTAAAATAGCATAATAGCTGGTACTCAGAATTTGCCAACTTTAAAAATAAAAATTGAATGAGTTTTTGCCCCCTTTTCCTCCCCAATTTCGTGGTATCCAATATTTAGTAATTACTATCTTGTCTCATCGTTACAACTCCGGAGAGACGAGGGTCGAAAGCCATGCGTCCTCCGAAACACAACCCAACCAAGCTTCACTGCTTCTTAACACAGCACATCCAACCCGGAAGCCAGCTGATGTGTCGGAGGAAACACAGTGCACCTGGCGACCTGGTTAGCGTGCACAGGCGCCCTGCCCGCCACAGGAGTTGCTAGTGCACGATGATACAAGGATATCCCTACCGGCCAAACCCTCCCTAACCCGGACGACGCTGGGCCAATTGTGCGTTGGCGGCGAAACAGCCTGGGCTCGAACCCAGAGTCTCTGGTGGCACAGAGTTTGCCAACTTAGCATAATTAGTTCATTAAATTAGACTCCTCCTAGGTATTCTCTGTTATTTTTGTGAGACGTTTACTTCCTCCTTTTCTCTCTTTCTCCTCTGAAACTAATATCTCCACCAAGAAAAATGTGTGCCTTGCTTCAGTGGTGAAAAAGCATTGTTGTGGTAGTGGAAGTAGTTTGAAAAGTTTTATTTAATTAAAACAGTTAAATATAGTCAAAATGTTTTAAAAAAATGTTATTTTTTAAATATTTTTTTATTTATTTCACCTTTATTTAACCAGGTAGGTCAGTTGAGAAGAAGTTCTCATTTACAACTGCGACCTGGCCAAGATAAAGCAAAGCAGTTCGTCACATACAACAACAGAGTTACAAACGGAATAAACAAACATAAAGTCAATAATACAGTAGAAAATTAAGTCTATATACAATGTGAGCAAATGAGGTGAGATAAGGGAGGTAAAGGCAAAAAAAAGGGCCATGGTGGCGAAGTAAATACAATATAGCATGTAAAACACTGGAATGGTAAATTTGCAAAGGAGCAAAATAAATGAATACATAAATATAGTTGGGAAAGAGGGTGGTTTGTGTGGGCTAAATCATAGATGGGCTATGTACAGGTGCAGTAATCTGTGAGCTGCTCTGGCAGCTGGTTCTTAAATCTAGTGAGGGAGATATGTGTTTCAAGTTTCAGAGATTTTTGTAATTAGTTCCAGTCATTGGCAGCAGAGAACTGGAAGGAGAGGCAGCCAAAGGAAGAATTGGTTTTGGGGTTGACCAGAGAGATATACCTGCTGGAGTGCGTGCTACAGGTGGGTGCTGCTATGGTGACCAGCCAGCTGAGATAAGGGGGGACTTTACCTAGCAGGGTCTTGTAGATGACCTGAAGCCAGTGGGTTTGTCGACGAGTATGAAGCGAGGGCCAGCCAACGAGAGCATACAGGTCGCAGTGGTGGGTAGTATATGGGGCTTTGGTGACAAAACAGATGGCACTGTGATAGACTGCATCCAAATTATTGAGTAGGGTATTGGAGGCTATTTTGTAAATGACATCGCCGAAGTCGAGGATCGGTAGGATGGTCAGTTTTACGAGGGTGTGTTTGACAGCATAAGGGAAGGAGGCTTTGTTGCGATATAGGAAGCCGATTCTAGATTTAATTTTGGATTGGAGATGTTTAAGCTATACAAGTGCTATCTCTTACTTTAAAAAAATTATATTTACACCTATGCAGTACCTTTAGCAATAATAATAGTAATAATAAACCTCTACTTTAGTAAAGAAAACAATTGCCAGGTGTGTTGTAATAAGTGCAGTTTTTCTACATTTTGAAGAGGGGCTTTGTTGTGAAACAGGAATAGGAAATAGGAACTTTGGATCGGAGATGTTTGATGTAAGTCTGGAAGGAGAGTTTACAGTCTAACCAGACACCTTAGTTTTACTTGCGTTTAAGAGCAGTTGGAGGCCACGGATGGAGTGTTGTATGGCATTGAAGCTCGTCTGGAGGGTTGTTAACACAGTGTCCAAAGAAGGGCCAGAAGTATATTCAATGGTGCAGTCTGCGTAGAGGTGGATCAGAGACTCACCAGCAGCAAGAGCAACATCATTGATGAAAAAAAGTGACATTATTGATGTATACAGAGAAGAGAGTTTGCCCAAGAATTGAACCCTGTGGCATCCCCATAGACTGCCAGAGGCCCGGACAACAGGCCCTCCAATTTGACACACTGAACTCTATCAGAGAAGTAGTTGGTGAACCAGGCGAGGCAATCATTTGTAAAACCAAGGCTATAGAGTCTGCCGATGAGGATGTGGTGATTGTCGGAGTTGAAAGCCTTGGCCAGGTCAATGAATATGGCTGCACAGTATTCTTTCTTATTGATGGCAGTTAAGATATTGTTTAGGACCTTGAGCGTGACTGAGGTGCACCCATGACCAGCTCTGAAACCAGATTGCATAGCGGAGAAGGTGTGGTGGGATTCGAAATGGTCTGTAATCTGTTTGTTGACTTGGCTTTCGAAGACCTTAGAAAGGCAGGGTAGGATAGATATAGGTCTGTAGCAGTTTGGATCAAGAGTGTCCCCCCCTGGAGCAGGAGATGACCGCAGCTGCTTTCCAATCTATGGGAATCTCAGACGACATGAAAGAGAGGTTGAACAGGCTAGTAATAGGGGTTGCAACAATTTCGGCAGATCATTTTAGAAAGAAAGGGTCCAGATTGTCTAGCCCGGCTGATTTGTAGGGGTCCAGATTTTGCAGCTCTTTCAGAACATCAGCTGACTGGATTTGGGAGAAGGAGAAATGGGAATGGCTTGGGCGAGTTGCTGTGGGGGGTGCAGTGCTGTTGACCGGGGTAGGGGTAGCCAGATGGAAAGCATGGCCAGCCGTAGAAAAATGCTTATTGAAATTCTGTGGATTTATCGGTGGTGACAGAGTTTCCTATCCTCAGTCCAGTGGGCAGCTGGGAGGAGGTGTTCTTATTCTCCATGGACTTTACAGTGTCCCAGAACTTTGAGTTTGTGTTGCAGGAAACACATTTCTGCTTGAAAAAGCTAGCCTTGGCAATTCTAACTGCCTGTGTACATTGGTTTCTAACTTCCCTGAAAAGTTGCATATCACGGGGGCTGTTCGATGCTAATGCAGAACGCCATAGGATGTTTTTGTGTTGGTTAAGGTCAGTCAGGTCTGGGGAGAACCTGGTTCTACATTTCTTGAATGGGGCATGCTTATTTAAGATGGTGAGGAAGGCATTTAAAAAACATAACCAGGCATCATCTACTGACGGGATGAGGTCAATATCCTTCCAGGATACCCGGGCCAGGTCGATTAGCAAGGCCTGCTCGCTGAATTGTTTCAGGGAGCGTTTGACAGTGATGAGTGGAGGTCGCTTGACTGCTGACCCATTACGGACGCAGGCAATGAGGCAGTGATCACGGGAGATCTTGGTTGAAAACAGCAGAGGTGTATTTAGAGGGCAAGTTGGTTAGGATGATATCTATGAGGGTGCCCGTGTTTACGGTTTAGGGGTGTTACCTGGTAGGTTCATTGATAATTTGTGTGAGATTGAGGGCATCAAGCTTGATTGTAGGATGGCTGGGGTGTTAATGTAGTATTAAATATTTGGTTTTGATAGAGTACTATATCAGACTTATTATGTTTGGATTGCCATGATCAAATCACATTATTTATTCACAAATTGAGTTCAGAAAATAAGGAGGCCTTAGTGAAGTTTAAAATACATTAAAAAACGTTATTTTATCACAATGTACAGTATTTGGATGACAGGAGGATGTTCATGAAGTCCTCTCTGGGCTGGAGGGGGGGGAATCAGCAGCAAAGAGGGACCACCTTCCCTAGGAGCACCTCTTCCCCCTGTCAACAGAGCATACATCATCATGCATAAAATAAGTAGGCTACTCTTTTTTCCAGGCAGAACCTGAGAAAATTAAAACAATCGCTTTCTGGTTACTAATCTGTCCACCTTTGAAAGACACTGCTGATGACTGGTCATTGATCAACAGTCAAGACTGTTTTTTTGGTTCTGAAGCACAGATTAGATGTTTTTTTATAACAATGTCGTTGGCCTATGTTAGTTTCCAGATCTAATAAGGTTCTTGAAATGTTCTGGATTGACTGACCTTCGTTTCTCTTTGCTTATTTGAGATGTTCTTGTCATAATATGCACTTGGTCTTTTACCAAATAGGGCTAACTTCTGTATACCACTCCTACCTTGTCACAACACAACTGATTTGCTCAACCACATTTAGAAGGAATGAAATTCCACAAATGATATTGATGGGAAAGTGGTCAAAGTAGTTGATTTGTGTCAAAAGCTGCATTGTTGCATTCACAGTAAATAGAATGTTGGAAGTCATGGTGTCACAATGGAAGCTTTAGAATGTTGGAAGTCATGGTGTCACAATGGAAGCTTTAGAATGTTGGAAGTCATGGTGTCACAATGGAAGCTTTAGATTGTTGGAAGTCATGGTGTCACAATGGAAGCTTTAGAATGTTGAAGAAATCTCATGAAAGTGAATTAAGTTGAATAGGTTTAACCCCCTAGAGTCGATGTCCGTGCCCCCGTGGAAATCTAATTAGCATAATAACACAAATCTCCACACAAATACGCCAGTTTGAGCATTGGTTGTGTTTCAATCCACTGCATCCACCGATGTTGCACTTCCGCACCTGCGGTGGAAGGTGACAGTGCTAGAGTGGTGGTGTTTGTGAGACCAAGAGACATCCCCCCCCAAAAAATTGGTCTTCTCAGAAAAAATGTGAAAAACTATTATGACCTCACAAGCATCTTGGTCTGCCAACTTCTGTCTGTGGCTTTGGGCTACACACCCCTTCTTCCCCTCTGGAAAGGTGAGATTCTCATGAACATGTCGGTTGTTCTTTGCTCTAGGATGACCACAGGCCTCACAAGACTTGTCTGAGTGTTCCCCGGTACCAGTTTAAAACAATTATGGAAGTATATATTGAGATTGTTTAGTGCCAAAAATAAGAGGTACAATGTTAAATAAACTCAGCAAAAAAAGAAAAAAAAAGAAACGTCTTCTCACTGTCAACTGCGTTTATTTTCAGTAAACTTAATGTGTAAATATTTTTATGAACATGACAAGATTCAACAACTGAGACGTAAACTGAACAAGTTCCACAGACATGTGACTAACAGACATGGAATAATGTGTCCCTGAACAAAGGGGGGGAGGGGTCAAAATCAAAAGTAACAGTCAGTATCTGGTGTGGCCACCAGCTGCAATAAATATTGCAATGCATCTCCTCCTCACGGACTGCACCAGATTTGCCAGTTCTTACTGTGAGATGCAAGTTCCTGAACATTTCTGGGGGCAATGGCCCTAGCCTTCACGCTCTACACCGTCCCAGACCATGACGGACCCTCCACCTCCAAATCGATCCCGCTCCAGAGTACAGGCCTCGGTGTAACACTCATTCCTTCAACGACAAACGCGAGTCCGACCATCACCCTTGGTGAGACAAAACCACGACTCGTCAGTGAAGAGCACTTTTTGCCAGTCCTGTCTCATCCAGCGACTGTGGGTTTATGCTGTCTTAGGCGTCTCACAGTACGGACATTGCAATTTATTGACCTGGCCACATCTGCAGTCCTCTTGCCTCCTTGCAACATGCCTAAGGCACGTTCACACAGATGAGCAGGGACCCTGGGCATCTTTCTTTTGGTGTTTTTCAGAGTCAGTAGAAAGGCCTCTTTAGTGTTCTAAGTTTTCAGAACTGTGACCTTAATTGCCTCTCTTCTGTAATCTGTTAGTGTCTTAATGACCGTTCCACAGGTGCATGTTCATTAATTGTTTATGGTTCATTGAACAAGCATGGGAAACAGTGTTTAAACCCTTTACAATGACGATCTGTGAAGTGTTTTGGATTTGTTAGAATTATTTTTGAAAAACAGGGTCCTGAGAAAGGGACGTTTACATGTAAATTTAAAAAAATGATGTTGTTTCCTGATTTTTCTTATATTTCTCAGATATAGGACAGACACTTCAGTACAAACTTTTTTGTTTGATTTTGTTTTGGGACTATCTTTTGTTCCATTTAGTGATTTGTTTTGTTTGGGCAAATGGTTAAAATATTTTTGGCGTCTTGAAGTCCGTCGTCGTAGACAGACTGTAATGGGTCAGTCGAATCTAACTAGTATCTACAAGTTGTATAGAAGTACACTATTAATGTCTGCATGTTATAAAGTCTGAAGAGGAGGAGGATGAGGAGGGGAGAAGGGGGGAGGATGAGTTGGGAAAGAAGAAGAAGAAAGCAAAGAAAGCGATGGTATGGAATCACACATCCAACAATTAATTTTTTTGTGATTTTTCTGATGCATTTTTAAACATAGACAATTAGATTGTAGGTTAGAGACGTTTAAAAGCAATGGACTTGCGTTCGTGAGGATCCCATTTACTTTAAATTCTATGTATGTATGTTGGCTCAATCAGAAATGTGTCTTTAAAAGCGGCAATGGCTATAAACTGTGATCAAATGAATCCCCGCCCATACATACAGTATGAGTATAAAAGGAAAACCAATCTGATATTTGCTAAAATAATCATAAATGAGAGAAACACAGCCATGTCTGTCCCATTTAACAGTCGGTGGATGAAGCGATAGCAGAACTGATATCTATTGTCTCAGATACTATCTCTTATCTTATAGAGGAACCATACAATGTCCTTCAGCTGTCTCCGATGCTATCTCCTCTCCCGTCCTTCCACGCCTCTCCTCTCCTCCCTCGCTCCGTATGGATTCTCTGAAGAACGACAGAGTCAAACATGAAGGAGGGAGAGGAGAGAAAGGGGAGAGAGAATGTCAGGGAGTTGTGTTCTTTTTTCCCCTTCTGTTCAATCTCTTTTATGCTGTTTATTCTTTCATTCTCGGGTTTGTGACAATGTTTTTTAAAACTTGGTTAAAAAGACTGGACAAATAACATTACCTCTAAAGAGGGACCCTCAGGCCAACGTAGGGACCCTCAGGCCAACGTAGGGACCCTCAGGCCAACGTAGGGACCCTCAGGCCAATGTAGGGACCCTCAGGCCAATGTAGGGACCCTCAGGCCAACGTAGGCACACACGCATAGCATGTGAGGGAAACAGACAAGAACACACTAAGAGGTTTTCAAAACTCTCCTCGGGTCTCCCCAGCCGTTCCCATGTATTAGATCTCGCGTGACTCAACTTGTGAACTGATCATCAAGCCCTTAATAAATAGTTGAATCAGGTGTTCAGGGCTACAACGATATTGTGAAACGTCTGGGAGGAAAACCAACCCAGTAAGCTTTAACAAATAAAATAATTTGTATTATTCACATGCTCCTAACATTACAGTGAAATGCTTACTTAAGAGCCCCTAACCAACAATGCAATTAAAAATATACAGATACATTCTAAACCTTGAACATGGACTGCTGACACCCTGTGGAAGCCATAGCAATTGCATCCTGGGAGGATGTATACTTGCCCTTATACATCCTCCCAGCATGCAATTCCTATGGCTTCCACAGGGTGTCAGCAGTCCATGTTCAAGGTTTCAGTCTTGTAACTTCCAAAATGAATAAGAAATATCAGTTTTAGTACAGGGACACAGTCTCGGAAAAGTGTGTTTGCGCGCCATGAAGACAGGACGCACCTGCTAAAATCGGTTTCCTATTGAACATACGTCTTTCTGTAAGAAATATTATAGTTTGATTACATTTTAGGGTCTGAGGAGTTAATAGAAACGTATTTTGACTTGTTGAAACAAAGTTTAAGGGCAGATTTTTGAATTCACTTCTCTGCATGTTGAACTAGTGGTTTACTCAAATCGATTGCTCCAATTAAACTGACTCTTTGGGATATAAAGGAGGATTTTATCTAACAAAATGACACTACATGTTATAGCTGGGACCCTTTGGATGACAAATCAGAGGAAGATTTTCAAAAAGTAAGTGAATATTTCATCGCTATTTGTGAATTTCTGAAACCTGTGACAGTGTTGATGTGAGCCATGACCAGCCTTTCAAAGCATTACAGTACACATCCTGGTAATCCGTCTGGCCCTGTGGCCTTGTGAGTGTTGAACTGGTTAAAGGTCTTTCTCACATCGGCTGTGAAGAGCGTGATCACACAGTCTTCCGGAACAGCTGGTGCTCTCATGCATGTTTCAGTGTTATTTGCCTCGACGTGAGCATAGAAATACTTTTGCTCATCTGGTAGGCTCGTGTCACTGGGCAGCTCTTGGCTGTGCATCCCTTTGTAGTCTGTAATAGTGTTCAAGCCCTGCCACATCCGACGAGCATCAGGGCCGGTGTAGTGCGATTCCATCCTAGTCCTGTTCTGACGCCTGTTTGATGGTTCATCGGAGGGCATAGCGGGATTTCCTAGAAGCTTCCAGGTTAGAGTCCCACACCATGAAAGTGGAAAAGGAACAACTACCAGAGAATACAATTCTCAACCTTTTTAAAATACATTGTTTGAAAAGTATTAGTATCTTAGCAACAAAACCAATCAACTGAGACGGCAGTTTGTAATGTTTCAATATATTACGAGGTGGCTGGTCTGTCTGTGATGTTACTAGGTGGCTGGTCTGTCTGTGATGTTACTAGGTGGCTGGCCTGTCTGTGATGTTACTAGGTGGCTGGTCTGTCTGTGATGTTACTAGGTGGCTGGTCTGTCTGTGATGTTACTAGGTGGCTGGTCTGTCTGTGATGTTACTAGGTGGATGGTCTGTCTGTGATGTTACTAGGTGGCTGGTCTGTCTGTGATGTTACTAGGTGGCTGGTCTGTCTGTGATGTTGCTAGGTGGCTGGTCTGTCTATGATTGTACTAGGTGGATAGTCTGTCTGTGATGTTACTAAGATTAGGCATACATTTTGAATGGTTAAGGGTTACGGGTTGGGATAGAGTTAAACAAAATCAATTCAAATGAGTGCCAATCATTGGGATTGAACACGCGATTCTCAGACCCGGAGCTTGAGGCTTACGCTGAGAGTTAAGGTTTGGGTAAAAAATAAAAAATAAATCAAACGAGTGTCTGTCACTGGGCTTGAACATGTAACCCTCGGAGTAGGTGCGGCCTATGCCCATCCGCCCTCCCCCCTACCTTTTCAGGACATTAGATGAAATGTGAATACATTGGAGTCCTGATAATGTAGGACAACAAGTGCACACACACACACGCGCGCGCACGCACGCACGCACGCACGCACGCACGCACTCACACACACACACACACACACACACACACACACACACACACACACACACACACACACACACACACACCCAGCTACTCCAGGAGGTAATCAGGCTCTTTTGGGAGAGACAAGTGCTTCAGACGAACACCAGACCCTGATTACCTACTAGAGCTGTGTGTGTGTGTGTGTGTGCGACGTCACATCTTCCTCCTGACCACTTCTCGACCTTAATCACCCTCCATTACCCAGGATGCCGCTGAAGCACCTCCTCGGGGATGAAGATGAAGAGGTGAACGAGGGGAAGGAGTGGAAGATGAGATGAACTACAGGAAGCAGGGGAATGAAGTGGGTGAAGGAAAGAGTGGAATTGAGAGGAAGAGGAGATGGAGGGATGGAGGAGAAGAGGAGTGCTCCTGATAAGGAGGAGAGAGAGAGAGAGACAGAGAGAGAGAGAGAGAGAGAGAGAGAGAGAGAGAGAGAGATCCTAAGGTGAGGTCAGTTATGGTTAATAGGGTTGTCTTTGTTTTTCCTCCACCACCTCCTCCCATCTTCACAGATTACAATGTTCCACCAGCTCCTCCTCCCATCTTCACAGATAACAATGTTCCACCACCTCCTCCTCCCATCTTCACAGATAACGATGTTCCACCACCTCCTCCTCCCATCTTCACAGATAACGATGTTCCACCACCTCCTCCTCCCATCTTCACAGATAACGATGTTCCACCACCTCCTCCTCCCATCTTCACAGATAACGATGTTCCACCACCTCCTCCTCCCATCTTCACAGATAACGATGTTCCACCACCTCCTCCCATCTTCACAGATAACGATGTTCCACCACCTCCTCCCATCTTCACAGATAACGATGTTCCACCTCCTCCTCCCATCTTCACAGATAACGATGTTCCACCACCTCCTCCCATCTTCACAGATAACGATGTTCCACCACCTCCTCCCATCTTCACAGATAACGATGTTCCACCACCTCCTCCTCCCATCTTCACAGATAACGATGTTCCACCACCTCCTCCTCCCATCTTCACAGATAACGATGTTCCTCCACCACCTCCTCCCATCTTCACAGATAACGATGTTCCACCACCTCCTCCTCCCATCTTCACAGATAACGATGTTCCACCACCTCCTCCTCCCATCTTCACAGATAACGATGTTCCACCACCTCCTCCCATCTTCACAGATAACGATGTTCCACCACCTCCTCCCATCTTCACAGATAACGATGTTCCACCACCTCCTCCTCCCATCTTCACAGATAACGATGTTCCACCACCTCCTCCTCCCATCTTCACAGATAACGATGTTCCATCACCTCCTCCTCCCATCTTCACAGATAACGATGTTCCACCACCTCCTCCTCCCATCTTCATAGATAACGATGTTCCACCACCTCCTCCTCCCATCTTCACAGATAACGATGTTCCACCACCTCCTCCTCCCATCTTCACAGATAACGATGTTCCACCACCTCCTCCCATCTTCACAGATAACGATGTTCCACCACCTCCTCCTCCCATCTTCACAGATAACGATGTTCCACCACCTCCTCCCATCTTCACAGATAACGATGTTCCACCACCTCCTCCTCCCATCTTCACAGATAACGATGTTCCACCACCTCCTCCTCCCATCTTCACAGATAACGATGTTCCACCACCTCCTCCTCCCATCTTCACAGATAACGATGTTCCACCACCTCCTCCCATCTTCACAGATAACAATGTTCCACCACCTCCTCCCATCTTCACAGATAACGATGTTCCACCTCCTCCCATCTTCACAGATAACAATGTTCCACCACCTCCTCCTCCCATCTTCACAGATAACGATGTTCCACCACCTCCTCCTCCCATCTTCACAGATAACGATGTTCCACCACCTCCTCCTCCCATCTTCACAGATAACGATGTTCCACCACCTCCTCCTCCCATCTTCACAGATAACGATGTTCCACCACCTCCTCCCATCTTCACAGATAACGATGTTCCACCACCTCCTCCCATCTTCACAGATAACGATGTTCCACCACCTCCTCCTCCCATCTTCACAGATAACGATGTTCCACCACCTCCTCCTCTCATCTTCACAGATAACGATGTTCCTCCACCACCTCCTCCCATCTTCACAGATAACGATGTTCCACCACCTCCTCCTCCCATCTTCACAGATAACGATGTTCCACCACCTCCTCCCATCTTCACAGATAACGATGTTCCACCACCTCCTCCCATCTTCACAGATAACGATGTTCCACCACCACCTCCTCCCATCTTCACAGATAACGATGTTCCTGTGTTCTTCTATGTTGGCTCAGTCTTCCCCTCTCCTCTAGTACCTGATATGGATTTAGACAGAGATATATAGGGAACTCATCTTTATATCTGTGCCATTATGATGTCTCTGACAGTTTGGGTAGCGCCAACTAAGGTTATCTCATTTTAAAATAGTGCTTGTCACATCTTCATTTGTGTTTGAAAAAAAGCGTAAAGATAATATTGGTGATTTACTACCACCTGCAGTGCTGGAGTCCTGATCCAACTCTTGTGATTCTCAACACTGGAGCTCCACAGGGGTGCGTGCTCAGTCCCCTCCTGTACTCCCTGTTCACCCTCAACTGCATGGCCATACACGACTCCAGCACCATCATTAAGTTTGCAGACGACACAACACATTACTTATTTTCCACCATAATTTGCAAATCAATTCATAAAAAATCCTGCAATGTGATTTTCTGGACTTTTTTCTTCTCATTTTGTCTGTCATAGTTGAAGTGTACCTATGATGAAAAGTACGGGCCTCTCTCATCTTTTTAAGTAGGAGAACTTGCACAATTGGTGGCTGACTAAATACTTTTTTGCCCCACTGTACCTATTGTTCACCTAATACCTTTTTTGCACTATTGGTTAGAGCCTGTAAGTAAGCATTTCACTGTAAGGTCTGTTGTATACGGCGCACGTGACAAATAAACGTTGATTTGATTTGTGTGTCATTCATTTATTGTGGCCACTAGATAGCGGTGATATAGCTGAAAGCCATTTATTAAACATAACCATATTTAAAGAAGGAGACAAAGCTCTGATGATTGGCTTATCGCTCCCAACCCATATGAATCCCCACCCAGTTGACTACTTTAAAATGGTGGAATACTTCAGTATCCATGTTAAAACTGGTCACATCCATCTAGAGTCCTCTACCTATCGCTATGTGATAGAGGTGAGCGTCCATATAAAAAAACATCTGTTTTTTTAAAGGATCTACAGCAGATCAGAATGTTCATTGACAACGACTTGTGTTTAATATTGGTATTAGACTTTACCCCAGGACTCTCCAACCCTGTTCCTGGAGAGATACCTACTATAGGTTTACATCTATCTAGTCCAGGGCTCTCCAACCCTGTTCCTGGAGAGATACCTACTATAGGTTTACATCTATCTAGTCCAGGACTCTCCAACCCTGTTCCTGGAGAGATACCTACTATAGGTTTACATCTATCTAGTCCAGGACTCTCCAACCCTGTTCATGGAGAGATACATACTATAGGATGACATCTATCTAGTCCAGGACTCTCGAACCCTGTTCCTGGAGAGATACCTACTATAGGTTTATATCTATCTAGTCCAGGACTCTCCAACCTTGTTCCTGGAGCTACTATAGGTTTATATTGATCTAGTCCAGGGCTCTTCAACCCTGTACCTGGAGAGATACCTACTATAGATTTATAGTGATCTAGTCCAGAACACTCCAACCCTGTTCCTGGAGAGATACCTACTATAGGTTTATATTGATCTAGTCCAGGTCTCTCCAACCCTGTTCCTGGAGAGATACCTACTATAGATGTATATTGATCTAGTCCAGGATTCTCCAACCCTGTTCCTGGAGAGATACCTACTATAGATCTATATTGATCTAGTCCAGGATTCTCCAACCCTGTTCCTGGAGAGATACCTACTATAGATCTATATTGATCTAGTCCAGGACTCTCCAACCCTGTTCCTGGAGAGATACCTACTATAGGTTTATATTAATCTAGTCCAGGACTCTCCAACCCTGTTCCTGGAGAGATACCTACCATCTTGTAGGTTTTCACTCCAAGACTATTTTTAAAATTTATTTAACCTTTATTAAACTAATCTAGTGCACCCGATTCTAGTATTTGAATGTTGATCAGCTGAATCAGGTTAGTTGAAACTGGGGTAAGAGTGAAAACCTACAGGAGTGTATCTCTCCATGCACAGGGTTGGAGAGCCCTGGACTAGATAGATGTAAACCTACAGTAGGTATCTCTCCAGGAACAGGGTTGGAGAGCCCTGCTATTTGATTCGGGCTCCCAAGTGGCACAGTGGTCTAAGAAACTGCATGTCAGTGTTAGAGACATCACTACAGTGGTTTGATTCCAACCTCTATCACAACCGGCTGTGATTGAGAGTCCCATAGAGCAGCTCACAATTGGCCCAGCGTTGTCCAGATTAGGGTTTGGCTGGGTTAAGACTGTCATTGTAAATAAGAATTTGTTCTTTACTTGCCTAGTTAAATTGAGTAAAAGAGATATTTGATCCTCTTGGTGTAAAAGCTAAGAGGTTCGACTGACTGACAGTAGCAAGGTTCAAGTCCAGGCTGGGCTACCCCCGACCCCCCCCCCCCAAAATTAACCACACTATCTTATAAACTGTGCAATTGAGCTGTTTCCTTTTTTTCCCTAACACTCTGTTATTCTGTTTCCTGAGGTTAAGAGAGAAGAGAAATGAACGATGTGTCCCAGAGGAGTGAGAGAACAAACATAACGTGTAATCCCCTGTAAAAAAAAAGAAGAGAGGGGAGGATAATGAATGAGAAAACTTGATTAATGTTCCTCTTATCAAACGTCATTCAACACTCTGAGGGATCTTATTCAAACACACAGGACTTAGCACGCACACGCATGGATACACACACACACACACACACACACACACACACACACACACACACACACACACACACACACACACACGGTGGTTAATCCTGTGAGGTGAAATACTCTCAGGAGACAGATGATAATGAGAGGTTTAATTTCATTAGGGGACACTGAGGATGACTGGAGCTACTGATGAGACTGACTGCATCCAGACTACATCTTGTTATGGAGAGAGAGATGGAGTGAGAGAGAGAGAGAGAGAGAGAGAGAGAGAGAGAGAGAGAGAGAGAGAGAGAGAGAGAGAGAGAGAGAGAGAGAGAGAGAGAGAGAGAGAGAGAAAGAAAAAACGAGAGAAGAGAGAGAGAGAGAGAGAGAGAGATAAATAAGTCCAATGTATCTTAGACTAGTAGCTTGGTGATAGTTTCTATATGATCACCAGGGAGGTTGTTACGCTAACGTCTGTGGAGAGAAACAGATAAAAGCAGAATTAATACTCACCTCTCTCTCTCTCTCTCTCTCTCTCAATTAAATTCAATTCCAGGGCTCTCTGTGTCTCTTTCTCTCTCTCTCTCTGTCTCTCTCTCTCTCTCTCTCTCAATTCAAGGGGTTTTATTGGCATGGGAAACATGTGTTATCATTGCCGAAGCAAGTGAGGTAGATAATATACAAAAGTGAAATAAACAATAAAAATTAACAGTAAACATTACACATACAGAAGTTTCAAAACAATAAAGACATTACAAATATCATATTATATATATATACACAGTGTTATAACAATGTACAAATGGTTAAAGTACACAAGGGAAAATAAATAAGCATAAATATGGGTTGTATTTACGATGGTGTTTGTTCTTCACTGGTTGCCCTTTTCTTGTGGCAACAGGTCACAAATCTTGCTGCTGTGATGGTACACTGTGGAATTTCACCCAGTAGATATGGGAGTTTATCAAAATTGGATTTGTTTTCAAATTCTTTGTGGATCTGTGTAATCTGAGGGAAATATGTCTCTCTAATATGGTCATACATTGGGCAGGAGTTTAGGAAGTGCAGCTCAGTTTCCACCTCATTTAGTGGGCAGTGAGTACATAGCCTGTCTTCTCTTGAGAGCCATGTCTGCCTACGACGGTCTTTCTCAATAGCAAGGCTATGCTCTCTGAGTCTGTACATAGTCAAAGCTTTCCTTAAGTTTGGGTCAGTCACAGTGGTCTTTGTATTCTGCCACTGTGTACTCTATGTTTAGGGCCAAATAGCATTCTAGTTTGCTTTGTTTTTTTTGTTAATACTTTCCAATGTGTCAAGTAATTATCTTTTTGTTTTCTCATGATTTGGTTGGGTCTGGATAAGAGCGTCTGCTAAATGACTTAAATGTAATGTAATGTAATGTTGTCCTGGGGCTCAGTGGGGTGTGTTTATGTTTGTGAACAGAGTGTGAGTGTGTTAATGAGCGATGGAGGGGAGAGATTTAGACGAGAGGAGGGGATGAAGAGGCAGAGAAAATATTCTGTCTTGCATCTCAGCTCTAAGGATCATTACTGATTGAGATTGTGTTAGAGTGGAGGGGCGGCAGGGTAGCCTAGTGGTTAGAGTGGAGTGTTTGAAACATGCTGCTGGTTTGTGCGTCCGCCTGTGTGTGTGTGTGTGTGTGTGTGTGTGTGTGTGTGTGTGTGTGTGTGTGTGTGTGTGTCTCCACCCGTCACAGTGGTGATGCTTTTACCCTCCCCGTTATATATTTTCCCCACGACATCTCCACACAGGATGGTTCAAACAGTAGGAGAGAAGAGTGGCTCCACAAAGTCACACACGCACACACAGACAGAACACACCGAACACACACACACACAGACAGAACACACCGAACACACACAGACAGAACACACCGAACACACACACACAGACAGACAGAACACACCGAAAACACACACACACACACACACACACACACACACACACACACACACACACACACACACACACACACACACACACACACACACACACACACACGCTCATACAGGAATCATTGTCTGGCACAGATTCACACAACATTAGAATATTCCACCATGTTGTGGTTGAATCAGATGAAACGTTATTAAATATACATCACAGACACACGTTGGGTACGAAGGGTGAGAATTCAGAGAGATTTATTTAGTCGAATTAGCTTTCTTTTTTTCAATTGTTCTCTCTCTCTCTCTCTCTCTCTCTCTCTCTCTCTCTCTCTCTCTCTCTCTCTCTCTTTCCTCACCCTGACCTGATCTCTCCTGCTGTTCCCAGACTCTGTCACCTTTTGACATGGTGTTTTAACCTCTCTGACAGAGAACTGTAACCTGTAGAGAGAGAGAAAGAAAGACAATGAGACAGACTCTCCCTCTCTTCTTCTCCAGTCTCCCAGTAATGACTGGGTCAGTGAAGCTCAGAGTTCACACTCCTCTTGACGTGCTCAAATCAAATCAAAACTTTATTCATACAGCACATTTCAAACATGGAATGCAACACAATGTGGTTTGCACACACACACACACACACACAAAATATATATATTATAATAATAATTCAAATAAAAGCTGAAATATTTACTACACACCAAACATAAGATAAAAAAAATAAAAGAACAACACAAACTGAACGACTATAAAGCACCCTGAGGAAAAGCAAAACTACAAGTATGTGTTTTAAAAATCTCTTTTAAATATGTCCACAGTTTGGGCACCCCTAAGGTTCTCTGGCAGACTATACCGGAGGCTGAGGGCAAAGTAACTAAAAGCCGCCTCTCCATGCCTCTTGGTCCCAGACTTTTGGATAGTTTAAAGGTCAGTACCAGAGGACCTGAATTCTGTATATTTTTGCAGTTGACCAATGACGTTCTCGGGTAGACCAGACAGGAAGTAGTCAAGCCTGAAGCCTCTGAACACCTCAACCCCTGTCCCCCACTGAAGTCAAGCCTCTGAACACCTCAACCCCTGTCCCCCACTGAAGGCAAGCCTCTGAATAACTCAACCCCTGTCCCCCACTGAAGGCAAGCCTCTGAATACCTCAACCCCTGTCCCCCACTGAAGGCAAGCCTCTGAATACCTCAACCCCTGTCCCCCACTGAAGTCAAGCCTCTGAACTCCTCAACCCCTGTCCCCCACTGAAGTCAAGCCTCTGAACACCTCAACCCCTGTCCCCCACTGAAGGCAAGCCTCTGAACACCTCAACCCCTGTCCCCCACTGAAGGCAAGCCTCTGAACCTCTACTAAAAGTACGCACGAGTCTCTCTGTATCAGCCAGACAGAGAAACGGCCACAACTTAGCAATGTTCCTCGGGTGTTTAAAAAGCTATTTTGGTCACATTTCTAATGTGTGATTCGAAATTGAGTTCAGAATCTAAAATAACGCCTAGGTTTTTTACCTGGTGTTTTATCTTTATTACCTGGTGAATTAAAATGTGCGGCCAGATTCTCTCTCTGTGCTTTGGCTCCAACAATAAGCACTTCAGTCTTATCTCGATTTAGCTGGAAGAATTTGTGAGCCTTTCCAAGTATTTAAATGACGAATACAATCTACTAATTTATCCGTGGAGCTATAATCCTCTGGTGACACAGACATGTGAAGTTGTGTATCATCCGCTACGCAGTAAAAATAAAAATCTATGCTGTGCTTTATGATAATGCCTTTCTCCTCCTCTCTTCTCTTACACAGTTCATCCATCAATCCTCTCCTGCTTCTATCCATCACTCCCCAGTCCACCTGGCCATGCTGCTGCTCCAGTTTCAACTGTTCTGCCTTATTATTATTAGACCATGCTGGTCATTTATGAACATTTTAACATCTTGGCCATGCTCTGTTATAATCTCCACCCGACACAGCCAGAAGAGGACTGGCCACCCCACATAGCCTGGTTCCTCTCTAGGTTTCTTCCTAGGTTTTGGCCTTTCTTGGGAGTTTTTCCTAGCCACTGTGCTTCTACACCTGCATTGCTTGCTGTTTGGGGTTTTAGGCTGGGTTTCTGTACAGCACTTTGTGACATCAGCTGATGTACGAAGGGCTATATAAATACATTTGATTTGATTTGATCTTCTCCTCCTTCTATCCATCCATCCATCATCCATTCATCCATCCTCCCATCCATCCATCCATCCATCCATCCATCCATCCATCCATCCATCCATCCATCCATCCATCCATCCATCCATCCATCCATCCATCCATCCATCCATCCATCCATCCATCACTCCTCTCCTCCTTCTACACATTAGAGATATGAGTAGTCCTGTTTTGACAAGGGCTTGTTTTACAGATCAATCCATGCATCATGAAGTATATATGAGCTGATCTACAGTCAACTTAACATACCGTTCTGTATACAATCATCATCTATCTGTCACTGTTTCACCTGTCTTTGTGCTTGTCTCCATCCCCCTCCAGGCGTCGCCCGTCTTCCCCACTTATCCCCTGGGTATTTATACCTGTGTATTCTGTTTGTCTGATGCCAGTTCGTCTTGTTTCTCAAGCTTAACGGCTTTTGTCTTGTCAGCTCCTGTTTTTTCCCAGCCTGTCTTTTTCTCTTCTTCCTGGTGTTTGACCCCTGACCCTGAGTCTGCCTGCCGTTCCTGTACCTGTTGCTGTCATAAACATTGTTACTTCGTTATTTCTGCATCTGGGTCTTACCTTATCCTAATAACATGATCTGATCTACAGTCAACCATAATGAACACATGATCTGATCTACAGTCAACCATAATGTACACATGATCTGATCTACAGTCAACCATAATGAACACATGATCTGATCTGATCTACAGTCAACGGATAATGAACACATGATCTGATCTACAGTCAACCATAATGAACACATTATCTGATCTACAGTCAACCATAATGAACACATGATCTGATCTGATCTACAGTCAACCATAATGAACACATGATCTGATCTACAGTCAACCATAATGTACACATGATCTGATCTACAGTCAACCATAATGAACACATGATCTGATCTGATCTACAGTCAATGGATAATGAACACATGATCTGATCTACAGTCAACCATAATGAACACATGATCTGATCTGATCTACAGTCAACCATAATGAACACATGATCTGATCTACAGTCAACCATAATGAACACATGATCTGATCTGATCTACAGTCAACCATAATGAACACATGATCTGATCTGATCTACAGTCAAATATAATGAACACATGATCTGATCTACAGTCAACTATAATGAACACATGATCTGATCTGATCTACAGTCAACCACAATGAACACAGTTATTCCAGTTATCCATAATGAACAGAGTTATCCATAATGAACAGAGTTATTCCAGTTATCCACAATGAACACAGTTATTCCAGTTATCCACAATGAACACAGTTATCCATAATGAACAGAGTTATTCCAGTTATCCATAATGAACATAGTTATCCATAATGAACACAGTTATCCATAATGAACACAGTTATCCATAATGAACACAGTTATCCATAATGAACAGAGTTATTCCTGTTATCCATAATGAACACAGTTATCCATAATGAACACAGTTATCCATAATGAACACAGTTATTCCAGTTATCCATAATGAACACAGTATTCCATTATCCATAATGAACAATTCCAGAACAGTTATTTGAACAGTTATCCATAATGAACACAGTTATCCATAATGAACACAGTTATCCATAATGAACAGAGTTATTCCAGTTATCCATAATGAACACAGTTATTAATGAACAGTTATCCATAATGAACACAGTTATCCATAATGAACAGAGTTATTCCAGTTATCCATAATGAACACAGTTATTCCAGTTATCCATAATGAACACAGATATCCATAATGAACACAGTTATTCCAGTTGTCCATAATGAACACAGATATTCCAGTTATCCATAATGAACACAGTTATCCATAATGAACACAGTTATTCTAGTTATCCATAATGAACACAGTTATTCCAGTTATCCATAATGAACACAGTTATTCCAGTTATCCATAATTAACATGGTTATCCATAATGAACACAGTTATCCATAATGAACACAGTTATCCATAATGAACACAGTTATTCCAGTTATCCATAATGAACACAGTTATTTCAGTTATCAATAATGAACACAGTTATCCATAATGAACAGAGTTATTCCAGTTGTCCATAATGAACACAGTTATTCCAGTTATCCATAATGAACACAGTTATTCCAGTTATCCATAATGAACACAGTTATCCATAATGAACACAGTTTTCCATAATGAACACAGTTATTCCAGTTATCCATAATGAACACAGTTATCCATAATGAACAGAGTTATTCCAGTTATCCATAATGAACACAGTTATTTCAGTTATCAATAATGAACACAGTTATCCATAATGAACACAGTTATCCATAATGAACAGAGTTATTCCAGTTGTCCATAATGAACACAGTTATTCCAGTTATCCATAATGAACACAGTTATTCCAGTTATCCATAATGAACACAGGTATCCATAATGAACACAGTTATTCCAGTTATCCATAATGAACACAGTTATCCATAATGAACACAGTTATTCCAGTTATCCATAATGAACACAGTTATCCATAATGAACAGAGTTATTCCAGTTATCCATAATGAACACAGTTATTTCAGTTATCAATAATGAACACAGTTATCCATAATGAACACAGTTATCCATAATGAACAGAGTTATTCCAGTTGTCCATAATGAACACAGTTATTCCAGTTATCCATAATGAACACAGTTATTCCAGTTACCCATAATGAACAGAGTTATTCCAGTTATCCATAATGAACACAGTTATTTCAGTTATCCATAATGAACACAGTTATCCATAATGAACACAGTTATCCATAATGAACAGAGTTATTCCAGTTATCCATAATGAACACAGTTATTCCAGTTATCCATAATGACATATCAGCGAAAGCTATTCTGGTCTTTCTTTTCTGTTAAAACAATAGCCTCTCTAGTTCTGGATGTCGCTGTGTCTAAAGGACAGGAAGACACGCAGCAGCAGCCATATGTTCAAAACAATACCCACCAGACAACACACACACACACACACACACACACACACACACACACACACACACACACACACACACACACACACACACACACACACACACACACACACACACTCTCTCTCTCTCTCTCTCTCTCCAGGCTATTCCTGTCCTCGTCCAGTGTGGTGTTACAGACGTTTTTTTTCTTCTCTATCCTCTTCTCCTCTGTGTTCCTTCACTCTGCAGAGGAGTGGAGAACAGCAAGGGTCTCTGATAGACCAAGAGGCTGCTCACTGTCCCAGTGGGTGATTGTTTCTGTGTGTGGGTGTGAGTGTGGAGGCTGGTGACTTGAAAAATTGTGGAGGATGCGAGACCCAAGATATAGGTACGGAGACGACAAAGCGTTTCAAATGATTGTAGTCTAAAACATTTTTTTAAAGACAAATTAATATGGGGAATAGGAATGAGAGGGCTACTTACACAGTGTGGGGAAGGGATCACAGTAGTGATTGAATGAGGGTATGAGGAAAGGGGTTGAGGTGTTCAGAGGCTTGCCTTCAGTGGAGGACAGGGTGTTCAGAGGCTTGCCTTCAGTGGAGGACAGGGTGTTCAGAGGCTTGCCTTCAGTGGAGGACAGGGTGTTCAGAGGCTTGCCTTCAGTGGAGGACAGGGTGTTCAGAGGCTTGCCTTCAGTGGAGGACAGGGTGTTCAGAGGCTTGCCTTCAGTGGAGGACAGGGTGTTCAGAGGCTTGCCTTCAGTGGAGGACAGGGTGTTCAGAGGCTTGCCTTCAGTGGAGGACAGGCTGTTCAGAGGCTTGCCTTCAGTGGAGGACAGGGTGTTCAGAGGCTTGCCTTCAGTGGAGGACAGGGTGTTCAGAGGCTTGCCTTCAGTGGAGGACAGGGTGTTCAGAGGCTTGCCTTCAGTGGAGGACAGGTTGTTCAGAGGCTTGCCTTCAGTGGAGGACAGGGTGTTCAGAGGCTTGCCTTCAGTGGAGGACAGGGTGTTCAGAGGCTTGCCTTCAGTGGAGGACAGGGTGTTCAGAGGCTTGCCTTCAGTGGAGGACAGGGTGTTCAGAGGCTTGCTTTCAGTGGAGGACAGGGGTTGAGGTGTTCAAAGGCTTGACTTCAGTGGAGGATAGGGGTTGAGGTGTTCAGAGGATTGCCTTCAGTGGGGGACAGGGGTTGCGGTGATCAGAAGCTTTCCTTCAGTGGGAGATAGGGGTTGAGGTTTTCAGAAGCTTGACTTCAGTGGAGGATAGGGGTTGAGGTGTTCAGAAGCTTGACTTCAGTGGAGGACAGGGGTTGAGGTGTTCAGAGGCTTGACTTCAGTGGAAGACAGGGGTTTAGGTGTTCAGAGGCTTGCCTTCAGTGGGGGACAGGGGTTGAGGTGTTCAGAGGCTTGCCTTCAGTGGAGGACAGGGTGTTCAGAGGCTTGCCTTCAGTGGAGGACAGGGTGTTCAGAGGCTTGCTTTCAGTGGAGGACAGGGGTTGAGGTGTTCAAAGGCTTGACTTCAGTGGAGGATAGGGGTTGAGGTGTTCAGAGGATTGCCTTCAGTGGGGGACAGGGGTTGCGGTGATCAGAAGCTTTCCTTCAGTGGGAGATAGGGGTTGAGGTTTTCAGAAGCTTGACTTCAGTGGAGGATAGGGGTTGAGGTGTTCAGAAGCTTGACTTCAGTGGAGGACAGGGGTTGAGGTGTTCAGAGGCTTGACTTCAGTGGAGGACAGGGGTTTAGGTGTTCAGAGGCTTGCCTTCAGTGGGGGACAGGGGTTGAGGTGTTCAGAGGCTTGCCTTCAGTGGGGGACAGGGGTTGAGGTGTTCAGAGGCTTGCCTTCAGTGGGGGACAGGGGTTGAGGTGTTCAGAGGCTTCAGTGCAGGACAGGGGTTGAGGTGGTCAGAGGCTTGCCTTCAGTGGAGGACAGGGGTTGAGGTGTTCAGAGGCTTCAGTGAAGGACAGGCTCCTCATGGATGGATGGTGTTGGAGAAGAGATCAACTCTTCCACTGGGTGCAGGACAGGATTTGAATTAGAAAACAAAAATCTAAAGAGCTAAGGATTCAAATCACACGGATGGGTAATAATGTGATTGTGTCTGTGATTGACTCTACATACAGTAATGAGAGACAGGGCTACTCACAGTGTTTTGAAGAGGAAACATTGAATGCGCCAGTGGTAGAGCACATGAAACCTGTTTTCCGTTCATGACAGGAGAGAGTTGACCCCGGACAGTGGAGTGGAGTGGTCATCGCGTCTCAATCTCTTTTATTCTCACTTTGAATGGATGATGTGATGGAATTTATCCAATTGATCAAATTCATACTGAATTGATTTCGACATCCCAGGGAAGACAGAATAAACGTCCCTGTGCTCAGCAAGTAAAGCATCGCAACATGTAATTACCTCTGAAAGCTCCTTGTAGTTGCCCTTTTTAGCGAAACTTTCCCTCTCACCGTGATCCACCTCTCACATGCCGCAAGTTGCTTGAGAACATCCCTGTTTCTCCTACCTTCTCGTTGCGTTGCACAAGATTGAATACGCAGACCTTTGTCCATTATCTGATCAATGATCAATGCTGCAGTTTTTCTCAGAAGCTTGAAACTGATGTAGGGGTACTTCAACAAAAAGACTGCACTCCGGTCACTAGCTAGCTACTTGCTACTAATGTTAGCAAGGCAAATTTAAATAAATTGCACTCAACACAAAATGAAGTCATCGAAACCAAGTAAACAATATATAATCTACCTCCTCCATCTCCTGTAGTTTGAAGAAACTAATTTTATGAAAATTTCCTAAAAATCGACTAATCACTATCTCGATCTCGATCTATCCAACAAAGTCACCAACTCACCAAGCTTCTAAATCACACATGGCGTAGTACTAGGTTCATTATCTGATCCTTTGATTGGATGGACAGCATGGCAGTTCATACTGCAAAAGATTTGACTGGGTGGCGGACGTTCTCATTAAGTCATCATAATCACCATGTAGGTCTATGGAAGGGGGTGAGATGCACGAGCCTCCTAGGTTTTGTATTGAAGTCAATGTACCCAGAGGAGGATGGAAGCTAGCTGTCCTCCAGCTACACATGGTGCTACCCTAGAGGTGTTGAGACGTCTGTAGACCACCAGATCCGGTATCTGGTGACGTGAATATATTTAGTATAGTTTTATGTAGTTTTATGTAGTCCACTGATGTGTGTGTGTGTTACGCGAGTGTGTGTGTGAGAGGCTGGTTAGCTTTGGAGCAGGGCCAGGGAGGAAGGTATTGGTGTTTCCAGGAAACTGCTATGATGCTGCAAAAGACCAGCTGTCCGTTTACATGCTTGTCATCACAGGGAAGAGGAGTAGTCATTGTTAGAGGCTAGACCTCCCGCGCACCCCATCACCCTTTACACAGGCTCCTAGCTCAGAAGAACGAATGCAGCTGCTCTGATACTGTTATACACACACACACACACACACACACACACACACACACACACACACACACACACACACACACACACACAGTTAGATGCTGCTGTACAGCCTGATCTAGAAGCATAATAATTTCACTACACTCGCAATAACATCTGCTAACCATGTGTATGTGACTAATACAATTTGATTTGATTTGGAACTGTGTTGCCAACTGCTTGAACAAATCAGTCTGGGACATTCAACACATCAAAACCTCACACAAAGACTACTAGTGATGCAGTCAGTCTCTCCTCAACATTGAGAAAGGAGAGATTGACATGCATGTCATTGACATTCTCCTTCCTTGTACATCTAAGTGTAGTTTAATCTCTTCCAATTGCTCAATATTTATATTATTTCATTTTGATTTGTGCCTCCCCCAAAAATGATGCTTTTAGATTTTTTTTTATGAAATGGGAAAATGTACATTTGCATCAGCACTACAACAACTCAGTGACATATCTGAGCTTAGGTTATCTGAGCTTATGTCACTGATAAGTCTCCACTGTCTCAACATGCCCTTGACATTTTGAAGACAGGCACCTGTCTTCGTATTCGAGCATCATCTGTTTCCATAAGGTGTCAAAGGTCATCATTAATGTTCTACCAACAAAGCTTCAGTAGTATTTTAGCCAGATGTGTCAGTAGCCTGCTGACCCTCTCGCAGCCGCCGGCCTAACGATCGCACAGGGCCTGAAATAATTGCCAGAGTCAGTTGTTTAAAAAAATCTAGTTCCAGCAGTTCCTGAGCTAGTCCTCCTAATGCCATTTGACTTCACATGGAATACGACAACATCAGCCCCCGGTAGGAGAACGGTAGGAAGCAGCCTTGTAATATCCTGTACTGGTGTTCCATTTTTTATTCGAGTACCGAGACATTTCTCTCCATAGATGATGATATCGGCTGGTGAAGGAGGTCGTACCGAGACATTTCTCTCCATAGATGATGATATCGGCTGGTGAAGGAGGTCCGGCAGTTTTTACGCCTCGAGCCACAAAACCCAGACATCCTCAATGTCCGTTAAGAGGAGGAGCGCAGTCTGAAGTGACAAAACCCAGACATCCTCAATGTCCGTTAAGAGGAGGAGCGCAGTCTGAAGTGACAATAGCTACAATAGCAGCTAGGTTATGTCTAGTGCTACTCTATGCTTAGAGAAGATGGGCAATAATAGTAATGAGCTTTTTTTTTGGTATTCAAATACTGTGTCCAGTCTTTAGATTTGTAAGCTACACTGATGGCCTTCTGGCACTTGATTGAGCAACAGAGACCAAGTTTATAAGAGTCACAAGCACCAATCCATCTGAAACAAGTGTTACTGGAAGAAAACCAGTAAGGGACAACTTCATTAAGGGTCCGAACTAAATACCAGCCTTAGTAAAGTTGAAAATTTACTCTGAGGCCTTTGACTCTACAGTTACAGTACTCACCAGTTTCTCCACAGAAGTCCATAGGTCATCCCTGTAGACTGCCCGAAGCTGGTGCCTTGCAGCTGTAGACTTATCAAGCATTTATCAACTTAGGATAGCTTTAAGCAACACACTGCAAATTAGGAACACACTAGAAATGATATTAGACAATGCCATGATAGGGTCATTTTTCCAGGACCTTGGACATATATAGAATACAGTCCAATTAGATGATTTTGGTGTAATAACTATATTTTGTATATCTTATATGTGTTCATTCCTTTTCATTTCAGTTCCTTTCACACTTAGGAAGTGATAGAGCCATAAACAAAGTTCCCATACAACCATCACTTATTGCCACAACGCCGCTCATTTGGGAAGAAATGTAATTATATATTTTGTGAGTGTGTGTGCATTGTTAAACTCTGAGGCTATCGATTCACTACAGAAAGGAGCAAATTCTAGATGACACAAGTTACTAGTTTGCAGCGAAAAATTACTTAAACCGAGAACAAGAATATCGACACCCGCCGAAGCATCTATCTATGAGAACATTTCCAAATAGTACTCTGAAGTATCCTGAACCACCTAAACCACGAAAGACATCGTGACTTCTGGGAACTCTACAGGACGATCGAGGATTCCAACAGAGAAGACAACAACGACAGATGGGCGAAAATTTATACACTGCAATTATTCTTGAATGAGCGGCCCGTTCATGTGCAACGGATTAGCATTTCAATGAATATAATTATCAACTGTGTGTAGTGAATCCATTTTGTTTTTCCCGCTCTTTCTCAGTCCCCACCCCTTTCCTTTGTCTACCAAGCAGTCATATCGGCTTAGTCCACTAGGGACTTTTCTATCATTGTTAGCAACCAATATCTTCTGTTTGTTTGTTATGTACTTCTGTGATTAGTTAGTTAGTAAATAACTAATTTAGCCATTTTGTATATTGCTGATTCATTATGGAAACTAGGGTTCATGCAGATATTTTTATTTTTATTTTTATTTTTTTGTTTGCGACATTCAGTACTGATGAGGTAATAATAATAATTCATTAATAGAAGACTAATTGATCAGATATTAAATATCAAAATATATGACGAGTTATATTCGGGAAAGTTTAACTCTAACTCTAAACATTTTCCCGTGGTGCCACGATTTCCTAGTTAATTAATGTTTACATGATTATTTTAATCACATAATATTCTGAGAGAAAACAGTAGCCCATGCTGCTCTAGCTAGTATCAATATTTTAATTAAAGCTTAAACATTGGCAAAGCTTTTTTTTGTGGGGGGCAGGTAAAGACAGCCATATACTACGTGTGTGTCTGTTGTCTTTTAGATCATAACGATTATGATTAGTGAATGTGGGTCCTGGAGTATGACGTATAGAGTTAGATGACTAAAAAATACTAATTTGGTTTTGGTTTCAATCCTGAGATTTGAAGGTAAGAAGGAGAAGACCAATGAATGTCACATCAGAGTTAAGTTAATGCTTTGTGTGTTAGTGTGTGTGTGTGTGTGTGTAGTATGTGAGTATGTGTATATCTCATTTCTTAATCTGTAGTACTTAGAGAAGATCAGAATGAACAGAAGGAACAATTACACTGTGAGGGAAAGAGAAAGACAAATGTCTGTGCGCGTGCGTATGTCTAAGAGAGAGAGAGAGACAGACTCCCTGAGCTTCAGTGACCTTCCAAACTTACACAGCATCCCATCTTTAATTTAGCAACTGCCCAGCCAAAGCTTCGTCTAGACGGCCACAGCCTGCAGGAAAGCCCCAGGCTTCAGACTCGTGTAGGCCTCAGGAGTAGGAGACAACTCTACACCACTAACCGTGAACACACACACACCACCTTTAACCCTGAAGCAGATAGACTCAGGTGAGACACACCCGAGACATCTCAGGTCACTTCACACCGCTTGTGTTCATAATGATGTATCTTTATTCATTTATTACTCATTTATTTATTGAGGCATGTGAGAGTTGGGGTATGAAAGTTCCCGTAAATAACGTGCCATTTCTCTTCCTCCGGTCTGTGTGTGTGTGTGTGTCTGTGAGTCTGTCTGTGTGTGTGTGTGTGTGTGTGTGTGTCTGCAAGTCTCTGTGTGTGTCTGCGAGTCTGTGAGTCTGTGTGTGTGTGTGTGTCTGCGAGTCTGTGAGTCTGAGTTTGTGTCTGTGTATGTGTCTTTGAGTATGTGTCTGTCTGTGTGTGTGTGTGTGTGTGTGTGTCTGTGTCTGTGAGTCTGAGTTTGTGTCTGTGTGTGTGTCTGTGAGTATGTGTGGGTGCCTGTGTCTGTGTGTCTGTTAGTCTGTGTGTCTGTGTGTCTGTGTGTGTTTGCGCACGTGCGCGTGTGTGCGTGTGTGTGTGTGTGTGTGTGTGTGTGTGTGTGTGTGCATGTGTGTGTGTATGTGTGTGTGTGTGAGAGAGAGAGAGAGTCTGTGTGTGTCTGTGAGTCTGAGTTTGTGTGTGTCTGTGAGTCTGTTTTGAGTGGGTCTGTGAGAATGTGTGTGTGTGTGTCTGTGCCTGTGAGTCTGTTTGTGTGAGTCTGCGAGAATGGGTGTCTGTGTGTCTGTTTTGAATGAGTCTGTGAGTATGTGTGTGTCTGTGTGTGTGTGTGTGTATGTGTGTGTGTGAGAGAGAGAGAGAGAGAGTCTGTGTGTGTCTGTGAGTCTGAGTTTGTGTGTGTCTGTGAGTCTGTTTTGAGTGGGTCTGTGAGAATGTGTGTATGTGTGTCTGTGCCTGTGAGTCTGTTTTGTGTGAGACTGCGAGAATGTGTGTCTGTCTATGATCCCTATAGGATATCTCGGTGATCAGACCTTTCACCGTTGTGTCATCTGCAAACTTAATGATGGTTTTACTTCTTTGTGGCCATGCAGTAATGGTGGAACAGCGAGTAAAGGGGCAGAATAACACCCTGAGGATGTTAGCCTTTCTGGCGCAGGTGTTCCGCTAGCGACCCACCTCGACCACATCCGGTGAAATTGCAGAGTGCGAAATTCAAATGACAGAAATATAAATATTTAACATTCATGAAAACACAAGTGTTATACATCAAAATTAAGCTTAACTTCTTGTTAAAGAGGCGGGGCTAGGACAGCTTTTAAAGGGGCGGGGGCTAGGACAGCCTTTAAAGGGGTGGGGGCTAGGACAGCTTTTAAAGGGGCGGGGCTAGGACAGCTTTTAAAGGGGCGGGGCTAGGACAGCTTTTAAAGGGACATGGCTAGGACAGCTTTTAAAGGGGCGGGGCTAGGGCAGCTTTTAAGGGGGTGGGGGCTAGGACAGCTTTTAAAGGGGCGGGGCTAGGGCAGCTTTTAAGGGGTGGGGGCTAGGACAGCTTTTAAAGGGGCGGGGCTAGGACAGCTTTTAAAGGGGCGGGGGCTAGGACAGCTTTTAAAGGGACGGGGCTAGGACACCTTTTAAAGGGGCAGGGGCTAGGACAGCTTTTAAAGGGGTGGGGGCTAGGACAGCTTTTAAAGGGACGGGGCTAGGACAGCTTTTAAAGGGGCAGGGGGCTAGGACAGCCTTTAAAGGGGCGGGGCTAGGACAGCTTTTAAAGGGGCGGGGCTAGGACAGCTTTTAAAGGGGCAGGGGGCTAGGACAGCCTTTAAAGGGGCGGGGCTAGGACAGCTTTTAAAGGGGCGGGGGCTAGGACAGCTTTTAAAGGGACGGGGCTAGGACAGCTTTTAAAGGGGCGGGGCTAGGACAGCTTTTAAAGGGGCAGGGGGCTAGGACAGCCTTTAAAGGGGCGGGGCTAGGACAGCTTTTAAAGGGGCGGGGCTAGGACAGCCTTAAAGGGGCGGGGCTAGGACAGCTTTTAATGTGGTGGTGTCTGTGATGTCTTTAAAGATGGGCAGAAAACACTGCAACACAGACAGGAGCAAATGCACGCACACACACTGTCTCACACACACACACACACACACACACACACACACACACACACACACACACACACACACACACACACACACACACACACACACACACACACACACACACACTGTCTCACACACACACGTCCAGGTCCCGAGGACATGTGTGTCTGTATTGTTATAGAGTAATAAGTGGTAACCTCTCTCTCTTGACCTCCTACATTACTGTCAGTAGCCTTCGCCAAAACTCACATCATCAACAATAGAGATGAATGAATGGAAGCAGAGAGATAGAAATATGCTGCATACATTGACATTGTGTGTGTGTGTGTGTGTGTGTGTGTGTGTGTGTGTGTGTGTGTGTGTGTGTGTGTGTGTGTGTGTGTGTGTGTGTAAAAGGCAGCAGATGCATACATTACCATACTGATAAGATTGGTCTTTTGTCGTCCACGTCTGTAATTATTGTGACACATAATGTGTTCTTCAGACTCCACTCTCTCTGCTGTCCTTCTCTGCTGTGGATCTGCCTGAAGGAAAGAAACACCTCGATTCCACTGCAATGGAGGTCAGAAGAACGTAGGTAACAGTAAAATGGAGGCCAGAAGAACATACGTAACAGTAAAATGGAGGTCAGAAGAACATAGGTAACAGGAAGATGGGAGTCAGAAGAACATAGGTAACAGTAAAATGGAGGTCAGAAGAACGTACGTAACAGTAACATGGAGGTCAGAAGAACGTAGGTAACAGGAAAATGGAGGTCAGAAAAACGTAGGTAACATTAAAATGGAGGTCAGAAAAACGTAGGTAACATTAAAATGGAGGTCAGAAGAACATAGGTAACATTAAAATGGAGGTCAGAAGAACGTAGGTAACAGGAAAATGGAGGTCAGAAGAACGTAGGTAACATTAAAATGGAGGTCAGAAGAACGTAGGTAACAGTAACATGTGAACAGAGGCCCAGCATCCTTCCACACAGTTGCAGCCATTACCTCACACAAACACCAAAAACACCCGATCTTCAACCTGATCAAAGGGAAAGACTGGCGATTGAGATGGTCTGAGACAGAGACCGAGACCAAGACAAAGAGTATGGAGAGACTAGGTACAATATTCTTAGTCTAGTTTAAACACATTCAGATGGTAGTGTAGGATTGTGAATTACAGTTGAGGATTTGTATTTGTATTTATTATGGATCCCCATTAGTTCCTGTCAAGGCAGAAGCCTTGTAGTCATGGCTCTATGTAGTACTGTGGAATAGAGTTCCATGTAGTACTGTGGAATAGAGTTCCATGTAGTCAGCGCTCTATGTGGTACTGTGGAATATAGTTCCATGTAGTCAGGGCTCTATGTAGTACTGTGGAATAGAGTTCCATGTAGTCATGGCTCTATGTAGTACTGTGGAATAGAGTTCCATGTAGTCATGGCTCTATGTAATACTGTGGAATAGAGTTCCATGTAGTCATGGCTCTATGTAGTACTGTGGATTAGAGTTCCATGTAGTCATGGATCTATGTAGTACTGTGGAATAGAGTTCCATGTAGTCATGGCTCTATGTAGTACTGTGGAATAGAGTTCCATGTAGTCATGGCTCTATGTAGTACTGTGGAATTGAGTTCCATGTAGTCATGGTTCTATGTAGTACTGTGGAATAGAGTTCCATGTAGTCGTGGCTCTATGTAGTACTGTGGAATAGAGTTCCATGTAGTCATGGCTCTATGTAGTACTGTGGAATAGAGTTCCATGTAGTCATGGCTCTATGTAGTACTGTGGAATAGAGTTCCTTGTAGTCATGTTTCTATGTAGTACTGTGGAATAGAGTTCCATGTAGTCATGGCTCTATGTAGTACTGTGGAATAGAGTTCCATGTAGTACTGTGGAATAGAGTTCCATGTAGTCAGCGCTCTATGTGGTACTGTGGAATATAGTTCCATGTAGTCAGGGCTCTATGTAGTACTGTGGAATAGAGTTCCATGTAGTCATGGCTCTATGTAGTACTGTGGAATAGAGTTCCATGTAGTCATGGCTCTATGTAGTACT
The DNA here is from genome assembly GCF_034236695.1 of Oncorhynchus nerka. Lineage (NCBI taxonomy): Eukaryota > Metazoa > Chordata > Actinopteri > Salmoniformes > Salmonidae > Oncorhynchus > Oncorhynchus nerka. The sequence continues at coordinate 78,099,161 of NC_088413.1, read as the reverse complement.
GTGGAATAGAGTTCCATGTAGTCATGGTTCTATGTAGTACTGTGGAATAGAGTTCAATGTAGTCATGGCTCTATGTAGTACTGTGGAATAGAGTTCCATGTAGTACTGTGGAATAGAGTTCCATGTAGTCATGGCTCTATGTAGTACTGTGGAATAGAGTTCCATGTAGTCATGGCTCTATGTAGTACTGTGGAATAGAGTTCCATGTAGTCAGGGCTCTATGTAGTACTGTGGAATAGAGTTTCATGTAGGTATGACTCTATGTAGTACTGTGGAATAGAGTTCCATGTAGTCATGGCTCTATGTAGTACTGTGGAATACAGTTCCCCTGTAGTCATGGCTCTATGTAGTACTGTGGAATAGAGTTCCATGTAGTCATGGCTCTATATAGTACTGTGGAATAGAGTTCCATGTAGTCATGGCTCTATGTAGTACTGTGGAATAGAGTTCCATGTAGTCATGGCTCTATGTAGTACTGTGGAATAGAGTTCCATGTAGTCATGGCTCTATATAGTACTGTGGAATAGAGTTCCATGTAGTCATGGCTCTATGTAGTACTGTGGAATAGAGTTCCATGTAGTCATGGCTCTATGTAGTACTGTGGAATAGAGTTCCATGTAGTCATGGCTCTGTGTAGTACTGTGGAATAGAGTTCCATGTAGTCATGGCTCTGTGTAGTACTGTGGAATAGAGTTCCATGTAGTCATGGCTCTATGTAGTACTGTGGAATATATATCCATGTAGTCATGGCTCTATGTAGTACTGTGGAATAGGATAGTTACAACTAGTCACCGTTAGTTAGAACTAGTTACAGTTAGTTACAACTAGTTACCGTTAGTTAGAACTAGTTACAGTTAGTTACAACTAGTCACAGTTAGTTACAGCTACTTACCGTTAGTTACAGCTACTTACCGTTATTTACAACTAGTCACAGTTAGTTACAACTAGTCACAGTTAGTTACAACTAGTCACCGTTAGTTACAACTAGTTACAGTTAGTTACAACTAGTTACCGTTAGTTACAGCTACTTACCGTTAGTTACAACTAGTCACAGTTAGTTACAACTAGTCACCGTTAGTTAGAACTAGTTACAGCTAGTTACAACTAGTTACCGTTAGTTACAACTAGTCACAGTTAGTTACAACTAGTTACAGTTAGTTACAACTAGTCACAGTTAGTTAGAACTAGTTACAGTTAGTTACAACTAGTCACCGTTAGTTAGAACTAGTTACAGTTAGTTACAACTAGTTACCTTTAGTTACAACTAGTCACAGTTAGTTACAACTAGTCACTGTTAGTTACAACTAGTCACAGTTAGTTACAACTAGTCACAGTTATTTACAACTAGTCACAGTTAGTTACAACTAGTTACCGTTAGTTACAACTAGTCACAGTTATTTACAACTAGTCACAGTTAGTTAGAACTAGTTACCGTTAGTTACAACTAGTTACCGTTAGTTACAGCCAGTTACAATGAAGCAAAAGATGCAGAACATATTCTTGTAGTAGCAGAAAGCAGCAGCTGGAACTGTGGACAGAACGGGTCAGCTTAAATAGACTGCCAAATAAGGTCGACGTGATTGTTGCTACCATATAATTGATGCAATCTCAGCTGAGGCAGGCACTTGTGCTTCCTTTCTGAACTGGCTTCACTTTATTAGTTTCCATCCTCAGATAAGAACACACACACACACACACACACACACACACACACACACACACACACACACACACGCTGCTGCAATATGATATCATAGGAAAATGTAATCCTGTCACATTTTTGCTAAAAGTTATGTTTAAACCAATTCAAACCTCCCTCTCATCTCTCTCCCTCTCCCTCCTCTCTTTCCCTACTCTGTCTCCCACCTGTCTCTCTATTTGACCCTCTCTCCCCCTCCCAACCTCCCTCTCCTCCTTTCATCTCTCTCACCCTCCCTCCCCTCTCTCACCCTCTTTCCTCCCCTCTCTCACCCTCTTTCCTCCCCTC
>NC_088413.1:78084674-78092174 GCF_034236695.1 Oncorhynchus nerka | reverse complement strand
AGATCTCCTCTAGAGCAGTGATGTTTTGGGGCTGTTGCTGGGCAACACGGACTTTCAACTCCCTCCAAAAATGTTCTATGGGGTTGAGATCTGGAGACTGGCTAGACCACTCCAGGACCTTGAAATGCTTCTTACGAAGCCACTCCTTCGTTGCCCGGGCGGTGTGTTTGGGATCATTGTCATGCTGAAAGACCCAGCCACGTTTCATCTTCAATGCGCTTGCTGATGGAAAGAGGTTTCCTCTCAAAATCTCACGATGCATGGCCCCATTCATTCTTTCCTAGGTTTAATCCTCGTTTAAATGTTTCTGCTTTAATGAATAAACTTAAACGTCAAGTTGTTTTTCTGTTTTAATAACTTTCTCTTAAAGTAGACATTTAAAATGACCTCAGTCATGGTTTTCTGTGGTTGTTTTTTTGTGTATGTAGGACAATATGAGGCTTACTGAAATGATGTTTTCTAGTTCCTATAGAGTAAGACAGCATATCTGTGACACAGTGCTGTGTGTGTGTGTGTGTGTGTGTGTGTGTGTGTGTGTGTGTGTGTGTGTGTGTGTGTGTGTGTGTGTGTGGTAAAAGGGATTTACTCAGAGTAGAGCTGCTTGCTGTGTGTCCTCCTGAGAGCCGTAGTCTCCTCGCACCACTGTCCAGACCTCCGGGCTATACCTTAGGACAGGATCTCTAAGCACTGTGTGTGTGTGTGTGTGTGTGTGTGTGTGTGTGTGTGTGTGTGTGTGTGTGTGTGTGTGTGTGTGTGTGTGTGTGTGTTTGTGCGCACGTGCGTGTATGTGTGTGTATAGGTACTAGGGTCCACTCACTGTCATGTTGGTAATAATCCATCTGGCAGTGCTTAGCGACACACACACACACTTAGCAACACAAAATGTTCGCTGGGTCCAGGTGAGATTATGAAGATATGTGTTCAATAAGTACTTGACAATCATTTTATGTTGAGTCCTTCTGATCAGAGTTCAGTTGCAGCTTCTCCCTGAACGCCCGGAAAGAAGAAGAAAAAGAAGAAGAAAAAGAAGAAGAAAAAGAAGAAGAAGAAGAAAAAGAAGAAGAAAAGAAGAAAAAGAAGAAGAAGAAGAAGAAGAAAAAGAGGAAGAAAAAGAAGAAGAAAAGAAAAAGAAGAAAAAGAAGAAGAAAAGAAGAAAAAGAAGAAGAAGAAGAAGAAAAAGAGGAAGAAAAAGAACAAGAAAAGAAAAAGAAGAAAAAGAAGAAGAAAAGAAGAAAAAGAAGAAGAAGAAGAAGAAGAAAAAGAGGAAGAAAAAGAAGAAGAAAAAGAAGAAGAAAAGAAAAAGAAGAAGAAGAAGAAGAAAAAGAGGAAGAAAAAGAAGAAGAAAAAAGTGTCGGGATCACTGTGTGTGTGTGTTACTGCTATGTGTGTGTGTGTGTGTGTGTGTGTGTGTGTGTGTGTGTGTGTGTGTGTGTGTGTGTGTGTGTGTGTGTGTGTGTGTGTGTGTGTGTAATTGTGTGTAATTGTGTGTAATTGTGTGCGTGGGAGAGTGAGTTGTTCTGTACAAAGTAGAGTTAGCATGACTTTCTTTATCGTATTCATTGTGTCTCTAACTACACAATTAATTTCATAATTGTTAATTAAATAGTAACACTTATCTCCAAAGAATTTGTTTGGTTTGGGGAATGTTTTACATACAATATGTATGTGCCTGTCTGATAAAAACAAAAATGGACGGACCATTTCGTGATCAGTAAAGCTTGACCTCTGCTAGCCTCCGCCCTCCTCTGCCCTCCTCCGTCCTCATACACAGCCCTATCTGCTACTCAGGGCTATCTGAAGGTAATTTAAGATATCTGAAATTGAAGTGAGATACAGAGAGGGAGGGAGTGGACTATAGAGATGGAAAGAGAGAGAGAGAGAGAGAGAGAGAGAGAGAGAGAGAGAGAGAGAGAGAGAGAGAGAGAGAGAGAAAGAGAGGGAGAGAGTGGACCATAGAGGTGGAGAGAGAGATGGAGAGATCTTTAAAAGCTTTCAGGTAGAGCAAAATGTAGAAATCATATACAGAACCAAGGACAACGGACACAAAAATATAAATTTGGTGTGTATGTGTGTATGTGACTTTGAGACACAGTCCTTGGCATGCGGCGGTAGCTCCATTATCTCTCTGTCTTCCTCTGCTCAGCCTACTCTGCCTCGGGCATCTCTCTCTTTTAAAGAGCTGTCCAATAAACAGAGACACACACACACACACACTCTCTCTCTCTCCATGCTCCTCTGGGGCTGTACGGTTTGGCATGGAGGAGCTGGCAAACAGCTTGCAGGACTAAGGTGACATTTCTGCGTATGCATGTGTGTGTGTGTTTGTGTGTGTGTGTGTGTGTGTGTGTGTGCTTCTCAGATCTGGGCACCTTTTGACTTTGCTTGGAGTTAAACAGCTGCTAGCAGCCTTAGTTATGGAGAAGGAGACCCAGCACGAAGAACAGGACACACTTCACTAATGAAGCTACGCTCGCAAGACTAGGTTAAACAACTCAACAAGATCTCACAGTTTTACCCATTTGACTTCAGATTGCGACGTTTTCATCAAACTTCCAATATTGGCGGTTAAGTTTGGGATTTTAGCACAAACAAGTCGGCGGTTTAGGCATTAACTCTGAATGGTTAAGGGTTAAGGTTAAGGGTTAAGGGTTAAGGTTAAGGGTTAAGGTTAAGGGTTAAGGTTAAGGGTTAAGGTTTGGGTAAGGGTTTCAACAGAAACAACAACTAGTGTTAGCAGTAGCACTAGCATTGAACTCTTCATGAAAATCGCAAATGAAATGAAATAAATATATTGGCTCACAAGCTTAGCCTTTTGTTAACAACACTGTCATCTCAGATTTTCAAAAAATGCTTTTCAACCATAGCTACACAAGCATTTGTGTAAGAGTATTGATCGCTAGCATAGCATTAAGCCTAGCATTCAGCAGGCAACATTTTCACAAAAACAAGAAAAGCATTCAAATAAAATCATTTTCCTTTGAAGAACTTTGGATGTTTTCAATGAGGAGACTCTCAGTTAGATAGCAAATGTTCAGTTTTTCCAAAAAGATTATTTGTGTAGGAGAAATCGCTCCGTTTTGTTGATCACGTTTGGCTAAGAAAAAAACCCGAATTCAGTCATTACAACGCAAACTTTTTTCCAAATTAACTCCATAATATCGACAGAAACATGGCAAACGTTGTTTAGAATCAACCCTCAAGGTGTTTTTCACATATCTATTCGATGATAAATCACTCGTGGCAGTTTGGTTTCTCCAAAATGGAAAAATGCACGCACCTGGAGATTACGCAATAGTTTCAACGGAGGACACACGAGCGGACACCTGGTAAATGTAGTCTCTTATGGTCAATTTTCCAATGATATGCCTACAAATAGGTCACAATGCTGCAGACACCTTGGGGAAACGACAGAAAGTGTAGGCTCATTCCTTGCGCATTCACAGCCATATAAGGAGACATTGGAACACAGCGCCTCCAAAATCTGGCTCACTTCCTGTATGAAAGCCGCTACCGTCTCTAATGACTGAAAATAAAATTAAAATAACTGCGATCACAGGACTGTGATTACTCACCACGGACTCGCAGAATCCTTTTTCTCCTTTAACGAGTGACAAGCTCGACGCGAATGATATACTGCTTTCTCGGGAACAGGCCCAGATCCCCGTGATTTGCGTGAAGAGGAGGCAGAGAAAAAGGGGCCTTCTGAGAACTCCTAGGCCATCGAATAAGCCTCCACTTCTTTCCATTCTGCTAGCAAATGTGAAATCTTTGGAGAATTAGATAGATGACCTACGCGGAAGATTAAACTACCAATAGGACATTCAAAAATGTAATATCTTATGCTTCACGGAGTCGTGGCTGTACGACGACATTATCAACATACAGCTGGCTGGTTATACGATGGACCGGCAGGATAGAACCGCGGCGTCTGGTAAGACAAGGGGCGGCGGACACCTGAGGTAGAGTATCTCATGATAAGCTGTAGACCACCCTATCTACCTATTTTTTGTAGTTGTTTACATACCACCACAGTCAGAGGTTGGCATTAAGACAGCATTGAATGAGCCTTATTCCGCCATAAGCAAACAGGAAACTGCTCACCCAGAGGCGGCGCTCCTAGTACCTGGGAACTGTAATGCAGGGAAACTTAAATCTGTTATACCAAATTTTTATCAGCATGGTAAATGTGCAAACAGAGGGATTAAAACTCTGAACCACCTTTATTTCACAAACAGAGACGCATACAAAGCTCTTCCTCACCCTCCATTTGTCGAATCTGAACATAATTCTATCCTCCTGATTCCTGCTTACAAACAAAAATTAAATTCACTAGGGTAGGGGGCTGCATTCGGAATTTTGGATGAAAAGTGTACCTAAATTAAACATCCTGCTACTCAGCCATAAAAACTAGAAAATGCACATAATTAGTAGATTTGGATAGCAAACACTCTGAAGTTTCTAGAACTGTTTGAATGATGTCTGTGAGTATACAATAACTCATATGGCAGGCAAAACCCTGAGAAAATATCTAACCAGGAAGTGGGAAATCTGAGGTCTGTAATTTTTCAAGTAATATCCTATCGAATATACAGTGTCAATGGGGTCCTAGTCTCCTCCCTCCACCAGTCTCCTCCCTCCACCAGTCTCCTCCTCCACCAGTCTCCTCCACCAGCCTCCTCCTCCTCCACCGGTCTCCACCTCCACCAGTCTCCTCCTCCGCCAGTCTCCTCCTCCACCAGTCTCCTCCTCCTCCAGCAGTCTCCTCCCTCCACCAGTCTCCTCCTCCACCAGCCTCCTCCTCCTCCTCCACCAGTCTCCTCCTCCTCCAGCAGTCTCCTCCCTCCACCAGTCTCCTCCCTCCACCAGTCTCCTCCTCCACCAGTCTCCTCCCTCCACCAGTCTCCTCCCTCCACCAGTCTCCTCCTCCACCAGTCTCCTCCCTCCACCAGTCTCCTCCCTCCACCAGTCTCCTCCTCCACCAGTCTACCAGGTGTGTCAGGGGGCCAGAGCTTTAACACCACCAGAACTCTTCTCTCCATTCCTCAGCTCAATGGACCTACAGGCTGGACTTGTGTGTGTGTGTGTATGTGTGTGTGTGTGTGTGTGTGTGTGTGTGTGTGTGTGTGTGTGTGTGTGTGTGTGTGTGTGTGTGTGTGTGTGTGTGTGTGTGTGTGTGCGTACATGCATTTCACAATGCGTGTCCAGTAAGCTGAGGAATGGAGAGATTCCCTGTAGTTTCAGTGTGGCCAGGGGGCATGATTGGGCAGGGTGGCAGTGCCATGCTCCCAACTCCACACCTCTACCTGGCAAGACACACACACACACACACACACCTTGCCCCAGGGCTCTCCTACTCTCCAGAGGGTTCTCAGAGGTAACTCTGTTCTCCGTTGACACACATTCCTATCTTCCCACACCTGACCGTCCCTCTCTAAGGCGCTCACACGGTGGGAGGTGTGAGTGTGTGTTTGTGTGTGTTAAAACACACAGCAGGGATGCACTGGGATGTTTCAATCTGCCCTGGGGGCCTCTGCCTCTCACAATCCACTCAGTCTCTACCTCACTTTCACTCACTCTTCAGTCGCTTCCTCTGTATCACTCACACTTTGGTCTCTACCTCACCATCACTCACTCTTTAGTCGCTACCTCTATATCACCCACTCTTCAGTCTCTATATCACTCTCTTTAGTCGCTACCTCACTATCAATCACTCTTCAGTCTCTATATCACTCTCTTTAGTCTCCATATCACTCACTATTCAGTCTCACTATCACTCACTCTTTAGTCTCTACCTCACTATCACTCACTCTACGGGATCTCGATCACTCACTATTTAGTCTCTATCTCTATCACTCACTATTTGGTCTCCATATCACTCACTCTTCAGTCTCCATATCACTCACTCTTCAGTCTCACTATCACTCACTCTTTAGTCTCTACCTCACTATCACTCACTCTTCAGGCTCTCTATCACTCACTATTTAGTCTCTATCTCTATCACTCACTATTTAGTCTCTATCTCTATCACTCACTATTTAGTCTCTACCTCACTATTACTCACTCTTCAGGCTCTCTATCACTCACTCTTCAGGCTCTCTATCACTCACTATTTAGTCTCTATCTCTATCACTCACTCTTCAGGCTCTCTATCACTCACTTTTTATCTTCCATCCATCTCTCTTCTGTTTCAAATAACTGTATAAAGAAAACAATTCTAATACTGAGCTACTGTATACTGTATGCTCCCCAAAAAATGGGAAAATGTATTTTATACTAATACAATTGCGCAGAGAAATATAATTTGCCTTATCTCAGGATAGTAAGTTAGTGGTTGAAGATATCCCTCTAGTGGTGTGGGGTTCTGTGCTTTGGCAAAGTGGGTGGGGTTATATCCTGCCTGTTTGGCCCTGTCTGGGGGTATCGTCGGACTTGGCCACAGGGTCTCCCGACCTCTCCTGTTTCAGCCTTCAGTATTTATGCTGCTATAGTTTGTGTCGCTAGGGTGAGTGTGATATCTCTCTCTCTCTCTCATGCTCTCTCTCTCTCATGCTCTCTCTCTCTATCTCTCTCTCTCTCTCTCTCTCTCTCTCTCTCTCGGCTGATGTAAGAAGGGCTTTATAAATACATTTTAATGATTGATTGAATTCGTTTTAACAGCAAAAGAAAATCTCTAAAAAGTAGGGGTCATAATTATTGACAACTCTGTTTTCTATCAATGTCAATACCTCACCTTTCTGCGAGGATAATGGTACTGAGCCTTTTTATAAAATGTCTTACGAGTTGGAGAACATATTGTTACGGATCTTAGACCGTTTCTACATACAGAACCTTTCCAGATCTTATCCCTGATCTTCGCTTTTGGAATTCAAAACAATATATTTTCAATGCGTCCGGAGACTGAGATGGCCATCGCAAAATGGAGATTTCATGGCCGATTAACCATTTTCTTTGTGGATTTTGATGTGTGCTTTGGGTTATTGTCTTGCGGGAAGATCCACTTGCGGCCACGATTCAGTCTCAAGTCAGAGCTAACCAGGTTTTTAGGCTAAAATATTCTGGTACTCTGTAAAGTTAATTATGTCTATTTGCCACCTTAGTTGTGGGTAGTTGACTTTGTTAGTGGCCTGTATAGCGCTAGTCAGCTTCAAGGTCGTGTTTGGTGTTTCTTGTTTTGTTGGCCTCCCTACCACTGAGGAAGTACAGTTCCCGCTCAGCCCAGTCAAAACTGTTCGCTGCTCTGGCCCCCCAATGGTGGAACAAACTCCCTCACGACGCCAGGACAGCGGAGTCAATCACCACCTTCCGGAGACACCTGAAACCCCACCTCTTTAAGGAATACCTAGGATAGGATAAAGTAATCCCTCTCACCCCCCCTCCCCCTGAAAAGATTTAGATGCACTACTGTTCCACTGGAGGTCATAAGGTGAATGCACCAATTTGTAAGTCGCTCTGGATAAGAGCGTCTGCTAAATGACTTAAATGTAAATGTAAATTTAAAAT
>NC_088413.1:78075419-78081674 GCF_034236695.1 Oncorhynchus nerka | reverse complement strand
CACACAGTATTTGTAGTGGTAGTAGTAGTGGTGGTAGTAGTAGTGGTGGTGGTAGTAGTAGTGGTAGTAGTGGTACTAGTGGTAGTAGTAGTGGTAGTAGTAGTGGTAGTGGTGGTAGTAGTACTAGTGATGGTAGTAGTAGTAGTAGTGATGATAGTAGTAGCAGTAGTGATGGTGATAGTAGTAGTAGTAGTGATGGTGATAGTAGTAGTAGTGATGGTGATAGTAGTAGTAGTAGTAGTGATGATGATACTAGTAGTAGTAGTAGTGGTGATGATGGTAGTGATAGTAGTAGTAGTGGTAGTAGTAGCAGTAGTGATGATGGTAGTAGTAGTAGTGATGATGGTGATAGTAGTGATGATGGTAGTGGTAGTAGAAGTGGTGATGATGGTAGTAGTAGTGATGATGGTAGTAGTAGTGGTGATGATGGTAGTAGTAGTAGTGATGATGGTAGAAGTAGTGATGATGGTAGTGATAGTAGTAGTAGTAGTGATGATGGTAGTAGTAGTGATGATGGTAGTAGTAGTAGTAGTGATGATGATGGTAGTAGTAGTGATGATGGTAGTAGTAGTGATGGTGGTAGTAGTAGTAGTGATGATGGTAGTGATAGTAGTAGTAGTAGTAGTAGTAGTAGTAGTGATGATGGTAGTAGTAGTAGTGATGATGGTAGTGATAGTAGTAGTGATGATGGTAGTAGTAGTGATGATGGTAGTAGTAGTGATGGTGGTAGTAGTAGTGATGATAGTAGTAGTAGTAGTGATGATGATGGTAGTAGTAGTAGTGATGATGGTAGTAGTAGTGATGATGGTAGTAGTAGTGATGGTGGTAGTAGTAGTGATGATAGTAGTAGTAGTAGTGATGATGATGGTAGTAGTAGAAGTGATGATGGTAGTAGTAGTAGTAGTAGTGATGATGATGGTAGTAGTAGTAGTGATGATGATAGTAATAGTAGTAGTGATGATGGTAGTAGTAGTGATGGTGGTAGTAGTGGTAGTGATGATGGTAGTAGTAGTAGTAGTAATGATGATGGTAGTAGTAGTAGTAGTGATGATGATGGTAGTAGTAGTAGTGATGATGATAGTAGTAGTAGTAGTAGTGATGATGGTAGTAGTAGTGATGATGATGGTAGTAGTAGTGATGATGGTAGTAGTAGTGATGGTGGTAGTAGTAGTGATGATGGTAGTAGTGATGATGGTAGTAGTAGTGATGATGGTAGTAGTAGTGATGGTGGTAGTAGTAGTAGTGATGATGGTAGTAGTAGTAGTAGTAGTAGTAGTAGTGATGATGATGGTGATAGTAGTAGTACTGATGATAGTAGTAGTAGTAGTAGTAGTAGTGATGATGGTAGTAGTAGTAGTAGTAGTGATGATGATGGTAGTAGTAGTAGTAGTGATGATGATGGTAGTAGTAGTGATGATGGTAGTAGTAGTGATGATGGTAGTAGTAGTAGTGATGATGATGGTAGTAGTAGTGATGATGGTAGTAGTAGTAGTGATGATGATGGTAGTAGTAGTGATGATGGTAGTAGTAGTGATGGTGGTAGTAGTAGTAGTGATGATGGTAGTAGTAGTAGTAGTCGTGATGATGGTAGTGATAGTAGTAGTAGTAGTAGTAGTAGTGATGATGGTAGTAGTAGTAGTAGTGATGATGGTAGTGATAGTAGTAGTAGTAGTGATGATGGTAGTAGTAGTGATGATGGTAGTAATAGTGATGATGGTAGTAGTAGTGATGGTGATAGTAGTAGTGGTTGTAGTAGTGATGGTGGTAGTAGTAGTAGTAGTAGTAGTAGTAGTAGTAGTAGTGATGATGGTAGTGATAGTAGTAGTAGTAGTAATGATGGTAGTAGTAGTGATGATGGTAGTAGTAGTGATGATGGTAGTAGTAGTGATGGTGATAGTAGTAGTGGTTGTAGTAGTGATGATGGTAGTAGTAGTAGTGATGGTGGTAGTAGTAGTGATGGTGGTAGTAGTAGTAGTAGTGATGATGGTAGTAGTAGTAGTGATGGTGGTAGTAGTAGTGATGATGGTAGTAGTAGTAGTGATGATGATGGTAGTAGTAGTGATGGTGGTAGTAGTAGTGGTAGTAGTAGTGATGGTGGTAGTAGTAGTAGTAGTAGTAGTAGTAGTGATGATGGTAGTGATAGTAGTAGTAGTAGTGATGATGGTAGTAGTAGTGATGATGGTAGTGATAGTAGTAATAGTAGTGATGATGGTAGTAGTAGTGATGGTGGTAGTAGTAGTAGTGATGATGGTAGTAGTAGTAGTGATGATGATGGTAGTAGTAGTGATGATGGTAGTAGTAGTGATGATGGTAGTAGTAGTGATGGTGGTAGTAGTAGTAGTGATGATGGTAGTAGTAGTAGTGATGATGATGGTAGTAGTAGTGATTATGATGGTAGTAGTAGTGATGATGGTAGTAGTAGTGATGGTGGTAGTAGTAGTGATGATGGTAGTAGTAGTGATGATGGTAGTAGTAGTGATGATGGTAGTAGTAGTAGTGATGATGATGGTAGTAGTAGTGATGATGATGGTAGTAGTAGTGATGATGGTAGTAGTAGTGATGGTGGTAGTAGTAGTAGTGATGATGGTAGTAGTAGTAGTAGTCGTGATGATGGTAGTGATAGTAGTAGTAGTAGTAGTGATGATGGTAGTAGTAGTAGTGATGATGGTAGTGATAGTAGTAGTAGTAGTAGTGATGATGGTAGTAGTAGTGATGATGGTAGTAGTAGTGATGGTGGTAGTAGTAGTGGTGGTAGTAGTAGTAGTAGTAGTAGTGATGATGGTAGTGATAGTAGTAGTAGTAGTGATGATGGTAGTAGTAGTGATGATGGTAGTGATAGTAGTAGTAGTAGTCATGATGGTAGTGATAGTAGTAGTGATGATGGTAGTGATAGTAGTGGTGGTAGTGATGATGGTAGTAGTAGTTGTTGTAGTAGTAGTGATAGTAGTAGTGGTAGTGATGATGGTAGTAGTAGTAGTAGTAGTGATGATGGTAGTAGTAGTGATGATGGTAGTAGTGGTTGTGGTAGTACTACTACCATCACCATCACTAGAACCAAAAAATGTGATCATATTACTCCAGTGTTAGCCTCCCTACACTGGCTTCCTGTCAAGGCAAAGTTTTACTGCTTACCTACAAAGCATTACATGGGCTTGCTCCTACCTATCTCTCTGATTTGGTCCTGCCGTACATACCTAAACGTACGCTACGGTCACAAGACTCAGGCCTCCTAATTGTCCCTAGAATTTCTATGCAAAAAACTGGAGGCAGGGCTTTCTCCTATAGAGCTCCATTTTTATGGAATGGTCTGCCTACCCATTTGGGAGACGCAATCTCGGTCTCAACCTTTAAGTCTTTACTGAAGAATCATCTCGTCAGTGGGTCATATGATTGAGTGTAGTCTGGCCCAGGAGTGTGAAGGTGAACCGAAAGGCTCTGGAGCAACAAACCGCCCTTGCTGTCTCTGTCTGGCTGGTTCCCCTCTTTCCACTGGGATTCTCTGCCTCTAACCCTATTACAGTCACTGGCTTACTGGTGCTCTTTCATGCCGTCCCTTGGGAGGGGTGCGTCACTTGAGTGGGTTGAGTCACTGATGTGATCCCCTTGGGTTGTGCCGTGGCGGAGATCTTTGTGGGCTATACCTGGCCTTGTCTCAGGATGATAAGTTGGTGGTTGAAGATATCCCTCTAGTGGTGTAGGGGCTGTGCTTTGGCAAAGTGGGTGGGGTTCTATCCTTCCTGTTTGGCCCTGTCCGGGGGTATCATCGGATGGGGCCACAGTGTCTACTTAACAATTCTGTCTCAGCCTCCAGTATTTATGCTGCAGTAGTTTATGTGTCAGGGGGCTAGGGTCAGTTTGTTATATCTGGAGTACTTCTCCTGTCTTATCCGGCGTCCTGTGTGAATTTAAGTATGCTCTCTCTAATTCTCTCTTTTCTCTCTCTCGGAAGACCTGAGCCCTAGGACCATGCCTCAGGACTACCTGGCATGATGACTCCTTGCTGTCCCCAGTCCACCTGGCCGTGCTGCAGCTCCAGTTTCAACTGTTCTGCCTGTGATTATTATTATGAACATTTAAACATCTTGGTTCCTCTCTAGGTTTCTTCCTAGGTTTTGGCATTTCTAGGGTGTTTTTTCCTAGCCACCGTGCTTCTACACCTGCATTGCTTGCTGTTTGGGGTTTTAGGCTGGGTTTCTGTACAGCACTTTGAGACATCCGCTGATGTACGTAGGGCTATATATATATATTTTTTTCACCTTTATTTAACCAGGCAAGTCAGTTAAGAACAAATTCTTATTTTCAATGACGGCCTAGGAACAGCGGGTTAACTGCCTGTTCAGGGACAGAACGACAGATTTGTACCTTGTCAGCTCGGGGGTTTGAACTTGCAACCTTCCGGTTACTAGTCCAACGCTCTAACCACTAGGCTACCCTGCCGCCCCATACATTTAATTTGATTTGATTTGATGATGGGAGTAGTAGTGATGATGGTAGTGGTAGTAGTGATGATGATGGTAGTGGTAGTAGTGATGATGATGGTGGTGGTAGTAGTGATGATGGTAGTAGTAGTGATGATGGTAGTCGTAGTAGTGATGATGATGGTAGTGGTAGTAGTGATGATGATGGTAGTGGTAGTAGTGATGATGGTAGTAGAAGTAGTAGTGATGATGGTAGTGGTAGTAGTGATGATGATGGTAATGGTAGTAGTGATGATCGTAGTAGTAGTAGTGATGATCGTAGTAGTAGTGATGATCGTAGAAGTAGTAGTAGCGATTATGGTAGTGGTAGTAGTAGTGATGATGGTAGTGGTAGTAGTGATGATGGTAGTAGTAGTAGTAATGATGGTGGTAGTAGTAGTAGCGATGATGGTAGTGGTAGTAGAATTGATGATGGTCGTGGTAGTAGTGATGATGATAGTAGTAGTGATGATGGTAGTAGTTGTAGTAGTGATGATGGTAGTAGTTGTAGTAGTAGTAGTGATGATGGTAGTTGTTGTAGTAGTAGTAGTGATGATGGTAGTAGTAGTAGTAGTGATGATGGTAGTTGTTGTAGTAGTAGTAGTGATGATGGTAGTTGTTGTAGTAGTAGTAGTGATGATGGTAGTAGTTGTAGTAGTAGTAGCGATGATGGTAGTAGTTGTAGTAGTAGTAGCGATGATGGTGATGGTAGTAGTGATGATGGTAGTAGTGATGATGGTGGTAGTAGTAGTAGCGATGATGGTAGTAGTAGTGATGATGTTAGTAGTAGTAGAATTGATGATGGTCGTGGTAGTAGTGATGATGTTAGTAGTAGTAGTAGTGATGATGGTAGTAGTAGTGATGATGGTAATAGTAGTAGTGATGATGGTAGTAGTAGTGATGATGTTAGTAGTAGTCGTAGTAGCGATGATGGTAGTGGTAGTAGTAGTGATGATGGTAGTGGCAGTAGTGATGATGGTAATAGTAGTAGTGATGATGGTGGTGGTAGTAGTAGTAGTAGTGATGATGGTAGTATTATTGATGATGGTAGTAGTAGTAGTAGTGGTGATGGTAGTAGTAGTAGTAGTGGTAGTGGTGGTAGTAGTAGTAGTGGTGATGGTAGTAGTAGTAGTAGTGGTAGTGGTGGTAGTAGTAGTGATGCTTGTGGTAGTAGTAGTGATGATGGTAGTATTATTGATGATGGCAGTGGTAGTAGTGGTAGTAGTAGTGGTGATGGTAGTAGTAGTAGTGGTAGTGGTGGTAGTAGTAATGAAGATGGTAGTAGTAGTAGTGATGATGGTGGTAGTAGTAGTGGTAGTAGTAGTGATGATGGTGGTAGTAGTAGTAGTGGTGATGATGGTAGTATTATTGATGATGGTAGTAGTAGTAGTAGTAGTAGTGGTAGTAGTGGTAGTAGTAGTAGTGATGGTAGTAGTAGTAGTGGTAGTGGTGGTAGTAGTAATGAAGATGGTAGTGGTAGTAGTGATGATGGTGGTAGTAGTAGTGGTAGTAGTAGTGATGATGGTGGTAGTAGTAGTAGTAGTGATGGTGGTAGTATTATTGATGATGGTAGTAGTAGTTGTGGTAATGGTAATAGCAGTAATTTTGGTAGTGGTAATGATAGCTAGTTGTTGTAAAGGTAATAGCAGTAATATTGGTTTTGTAGTAATGATAGCTAGTTTGGGTAATTTTAATAGCAGTAATATCGGTAGATGTAGATTTGATAGCTAGTTGTGGTAATTGTTATAGTAGTAATATTGTTAGTAGTAATGAAAGCTAGTTGTGGTAATGGTAGTAG
>NC_088413.1:77972919-78070419 GCF_034236695.1 Oncorhynchus nerka | reverse complement strand
GTCTAAACACTGTTCACACCCTGTGGAAGCCATATGGAAAGGAATCTGGTTGATATCCCTTTAAATGGAGGATTGCAATGGAACAGAGTAGTTTCAGAAAAACAACACTTCCAGGTTGGACTTTCTTTGGGTTTTCGCCTGCAATTTCAGTTCTGTTATACTCACAGACAATATTTTGACAGTTTTGGAAACTTTAGAGTGTTTTCTATCCTAATCCGCCAATTATTTGCATGTCCTAGCTTCTGGGCCTGAGTAGCAGGCAGTTTACTTTGGGCTTTTCATCCGGACATGAAAATAGTGCCCCCTATCCTTAAGACGTTTTAAACAAAATAAAATATGTTTTATAAGGAGGATGGGATCCACCCAAATCATTAGGGTTCCTGGATCCTTTCACAGCATTGTAAGGCTGTGTTGAGACAATGACTTATCAATGACCCAAGCCCAGCTCAGTTAATCCCTACCATTGTAACGCAGGTTCATGGATCCTTTCACAGCAGTATAAGGCTGCGTTGAGACAATGACTTATCAATGACCCAAGCCCAGCTCAGTTAATCCCTACCATTGTAACGCAGGTTCATGGATCCTTTCACAGCAGTATAAGGCTGCGTTGAGACAATGACTTATCAATGACCCAAGCCCAGCTCAGCTAATCCCAGGTTCCTGGACCCTTTCACAGCATTGTAAGGCTGTGTTGAGACAATGACTTATCAATGACCCAAACCCAGCTCAGTTAATCCCTACCATTGTAACGCAGGTTCATGGATCCTTTCACAGCATTATAAGGCTGCGTTGAGTGATTTATCAATGACCCAAAGCACTTGGTGGTCTATAGCAGCTTAGGTGAGGTAGATGAACCTGTAGCCATATTATAAGGCTGCGTTGAGACAATGACTTATCAATGACCCAAGCCCAGCTCAGTTAATCCCTACCATTGTGATGCAGAGTTGTCATAATGCTTCAGCAATTGTACAGTACACCAGGGATGTTGGTAGACACAATGTAAGTAACCTAATGTATGTCCCTCGAACTGATCTGAACGCATCTGATTCTCCTACAGCTATTGTATACAGTACACTATGTTCAGCTCACCCTGCACTAACATAAATAACATGAGAATATCTACTTCTGCTAAACTTCCCAATAGAGCAATGACAGCAAGGAAGCATCACAGAAAAGTGCTCAAAACTGCCCACGTTAAAGATATGTATCATAAGAAACAAGGTTAATGAATTCATAATTTACTAGTAACATATTCTGACTATCTCTGGAACTCACTTAGATAATAATACACTTTGATGATACAGTGGTAGCAATACAAGGTAATAACATTTACATAAAAGATTGAAAGGCCAACGGTTGCTGTTAATATTCAGAACCACATTCCTGTAAAGCTTAGAGAGGATCTCATGTTAAATACTGTTGAAGTAATATGGCTACAGGTTCATCTACCTCACCTAAGCTGCTATAGACCACCAAGTGCTAACAGTCACTATCTGGATAACGTGTGTGAAATGCTTGATAATGTATGTGATATCAACAGAGAGGTGTATTTTCTGGGTGATTAAGAACAAGCTTCAAACTGTCACCATTGCCTGAAACCTGGTTCAGGTTATCAGTCAACCTACCAGGGTATTTACAAACATCACAGGAATGAAATCGTCAACCCATATGGATCACATCCTGACTAAAGATGTACAAGACATTAAAACAAGCCTTCAGTTCACACAGAAGGATGTGGATGTATTGAAGACCACACAGGATAAACTTTCCAAAAACTGTTCCTCTATACGGAATGACATCACCACAGTCAGGGAGGGCCTCCAGCACATGTCTGGGAAGGCAGAATGACATCACCACAGTCAGGGAGGGCCTCCAGCACATGTCTGGGAAGGCAGAATGACATCACCACAGTCAGGGAGGGCCTCCAGCACATGTCTGGGAAGGCAGAATGACATCACCACAGTCAGGGAGGGCCTCCAGCACATGTCTGGGAAGGCAGAATGACATCACCACAGTCAGGGAGGGCCTCCAGCACATGTCTGGGAAGGCAGAATGAAATCACCACAGTCAGGGAGGGCCTCCAGCACATGTCTGGGAAGGCAGAATGACATCACCACAGTCAGGGAGGGCCTCCAGCACATGTCTGGGAAGGCAGAATGACATCACCACAGTCAGGGAGGGCCTCCAGCACATGTCTGGGAAGGCTGATTACCTGGATGGACAATCAAGGAGAAATAATCTTCTAATAGATGTTATCCAGGAGAGCCAAATGTGAGACACGGGCTGAATCAGAGGACCAAGTTTGAAAGCTTTTTTTCTGAGGAGCTACAACTGGATCAACAGCTCACCGGTCTGGGAAACCAGGGGACACTGGTGGGGCCAATGGTGCTGCCAATGGAATCAGACCCAGGCCAATTGTAGTGAAATTCCTTAGGTTCAAGGATAAGCTTGATGTCCTTGAAAAAGGCAAACGTCTTAAAGGGTCCTTCATCTTCATCGATGAGGATTTCTCTGATTCAGTCCGTCAAAGAAGAAAGGAACTAATACCAGCTATGAAGGCTGCAAGAGAACGAGGTGACATCATCAGATATGAAGGCTGCAAGAGAACGAGGTGACATTATCAGATATGAAGGCTGCAAGAGAACAAGGTGAAATTATCAGATATTAAGGCTGAAAGAGAACGAGGTGACATGATCAGATATGAAGGTTGCAAGAGAACGAGGTGACATGATCAGATATGAAGGTTGCAAGAGAACGAGGTGACATGATCAGATATGAAGGCTGCAAGAGAACGAGGTGACATTATCAGATATGAAGGCTGCAAGAGAACAAGGTGACATGATCAGATATGAAGTTTGCAAGAGAACGAGGTGACATGATCAGATATGAAGGTTGCAAGAGAACGAGGTGACATTATCAGATATGAAGGTTGCAAGAGAACGAGGTGACATGATCAGATATGAAGGTTGCAAGAGAACGAGGTGACATTATCAGATATGAAGGCTGCAAGAGAACGAGGTGACATTGTCAGATATGAAGGCTGCAAGAGAACGAGGTGACATAGCATATCTGAGGTATGACAAACTGCTTGTTCACCCTACCCTCCCAAGGGGTTACGAGGAACGACAGACACAAGTAATTCCAGACACACACACACACACACACACACACACACACACACACACACACACACACACACACACTGACTGGGTATCTCTCTCTCAGATTCCAACTGCTGATTGATGTTTGGACGTATACATTCTGTAAATCTACTAATCTGTTCATTGCTCACTTGAGAGTATGCAGTTTAAGGAACAAAATACATGAAATATTCTGTCTAGTGCAGTGGAAAAATATTCATGTATTGGCAATATCAGAGACTCACTTGGACTGTTCTTTTGAGGATGCTGAGATCTCTTTACATGGATATAATTTGTTCAGGAGGGACAGAAATAGATATCGGGGCTGTAGTTGCAGTTTACATCCAGAATCATATTCCAGCAAAACAACGTGTGCCTTAATATCAAACCTGCCATCTGCAAATATGAATAAAATTGTTAAATTACGAGCATAGTTGGTTTAGCCACAGAAAAAGAGGCAAAATTCCCGCTAGCCATGAATGGCTGAGATAATGAGTGGGGCTGGACATGCAGAGAGATGAGTTTGGATTGGTCTGCCATATAGCAGGCGTCTGTCTATTGGAGCTGGTCAGTATGTTTAGGTAATCATGTCTAACGCGGCTTTAAAATAAACATGTGTCGCGTAGTGAAACTGCATAACCCTTATGTCAAGTTAAAGTGTACTGTTAGCTAGCTAACGCTAGCTGGCTGGCTCGCTAACGTTATGCGTCTGCTCTCCACTTTCTGAAGGACCGCGTATTGAAATCAGTGTAATTCGAGTATGATGGCTAAGGAGATGTAGAAAACACTAGCCTGGATTACATCGTCAAAATAAGGCAACCATTGCATCAGACAGGGGACGTGTAAAGGTGTATAAAGGTACCATTTTCAGATATTACACGTTTATAATTTTGACAGAAAGAGGTTTCCTTTCAAGTGTACTGTTAGCTAGCTAACGCTCTTCGTATCTCAGACACATTTGCTTGACTAGTTATAGCCATACAACCTGGTTGGTTAGCTACCTGCAGATTCATGCAGGGTAGTAAGGTCATGAGTTGTGATTGTGGTCCATTGTTTAGCTAGCTAGCTACATGTCTTAACAACAGACTCCACTCTAATTTTTGACAAAGTATTTTAATTTCAAGTTAAAGTGTACTGTTAGCTAACTAGCGTTAGCTGGCTGGCTCGCTAACTAACATTACGTCACGCGTTGGGATTCATTGTTACTTACCTAGCTATCTAGCTACATTTCTTAAACAAAAGACTCTCGTCTTAGTGTGTCAGAGCACAGAATAACTGATGTATTTTTTAATGCTCAACACCCGTTGAATATGCGATATGTGTCAGTAAACGTTGGCAACAAAGCATCATTCAATTTTTGCCGCACCGTTACAGTCACCAACGCTCTGGATAACATGAAAAAAGCCTAACCAGCTCTGCTAGGGGGAGTAAAATGGTCAGAGTGGGGTTCTCTCATTATGTGTCTGGAAGTAGCTAGGCAATGTTAGCCAGTTAGCTTGGGTGCTTGACTGTAGTTGTGAGGTCAGAGCTTTCGGTAACAACCCTACCTATTGGCCAGTGTGCGCTCTGAATGCGTAGCCACAGATGGAGCGACAGGGCGAGTAATGTTCAGTAAGCTGTTCTCTCTTTCTTAGATGTCTGGAAGTAGCTGTCATGTTAGTACAAAACGGTTGGATCAACCCTTAAAGAGATGGGTAGGGCTAAGGCTTAAGAGGGTGTGAACAATGCTGAATGGGTGGGGCTAAGGCTTAAGAGGGTGTGAACAATGCTGAATGGGTGGGGCTAAGGCTTAAGAGGGTGTGAACAATGCTGAATGGGTGGGGCTAAGGCTTAAGAGGGTGTGAACAATGCTGAATGGGTGGGGCTAAGGCTTAAGAGGGTGTGAACAATGCTGAATGGGTGGGGCTAAGGCTTAAGAGGGTGTGAACAATGCTGAATAGGTGTAGACAGAGAAGGCTTCTCCAGTAGTAGTACCAAAACATTGAACGACAGTTTTCTCAAAAGTGAGTTTACAAGTTGATCAACTTTCAAAGAATTACTTTCCCATTGTTTCCTCAAATGCAGTGTGTGATATACCATTTTGTAGCTCCGAGTGTCTACTTTTATCCAATGTAATAAAACAGAAATTAAAAATGTTGCTACCGAATCCAGGTGCTGAGTCACAAATATATTAATGTAATTTGCTAAATGTTCGATAAGGTATCTGATGAAAATAGGGAAATATATTTTTGGGGGAGATATGAATATTGATTATTTTTTAACCCCAACTGTCCAATGAGAAAGAAATGTATTTCTGTCGCCGATGTATGTAACCTGACCCAAGATGTGACTTCACCAACCAGAATGTTCACTAATAGGTCTGGTATTACATCATCGACTTGAATGGATCACATTTTTACCAACATGGCTGAACATCGTTCTAAAGCAGTGTCAGTGGCACAAGGTTGATGTGATCATAACTTGGTTGCACTCACTAGGAACACTAAAATACCAAAGTCTGGCCCTAAAATAATCTACCACAGGTCCTACAGAGGGTTCAATCAGGACTCACTTGTGGATGAGATTAAGAATGTGCCAATGGTAAGAAGTGTGTAGTAAGGAAGATCCTGTAATTTCACAAAGTTTGTTTATGAAGTTATTTATGAGTAAAGCTGATAAGCACGCCCCTTTAAGAAAACGCACTGTGAGGTCAAAACGGTGCCCCCGTGGATTGATGATGAGCTGAGAAATGTAGTGATTCAATGTTATAATGCCAAAAAAGCAGCAGATAAATCTGGCACTCTGTTTGATAAGCAAAGTTATTGTAAATGAAGAAATCTTGTGACCAAGCTGAACAAAGGAAAGATGAAGGGATTCTATCAGCACAACACTGATGAAGTGAAGGGTGATGGGAAACAAACTGGAGAACGTTGAACACTATTATGGGTAGGACTTCAAACATGTCCGTCTCTTTGGTTGAATCAGAGGGTATATTTATTACAAAACCACATGACATAGCAAACTACTTCAATTAATATGTTACAGGCAAAGTGGTCAAGTTGAGTGTCATGTCTACTCCCTCTCCAGCCTCTAGGTCATCAGGCTGCTAATCATCCCGCACACCTGTCACCATTGTCTCGCTCACCTGCGCCTTCCGACACTCACCTGGACTTGATCACCTCCTTGATTACCTTCCCTTTATCTGTCACTCCCCTTCGTTCTTTCCTCAGGTGTTATTGACTCTGTTTTCAATGTCGGTGCGTTGTTTGTGTTTCGTGTTTATTGTTTCATTTATTAAAACACTCACTCCCCGATCTTGCATCCCGACTCTCAGCGCACTCGTTACATTGAGGAATGCCCTGATTCCAAATGATGTCTCCAAGTCGTATACCCTCGTAAAATATTGTATCATGAAGGAGAGACAATGCATGTTTTAATTTCATCAAGTAGACCGGGAAGAGGTAGAAAGGAGGCTGTTGTCTCTTTCGGATGACACGTCACCTGGTACAGATAATCTTGACGCCAAATTGCTTAGAGTTACAGCTAACAAAATATCTACCCCAATCTCTCTGTCACGACTTCTGCCGAAGTCGTTGCCTCTCCTTGTTCGGGTGGTGCTCGGCGGTCGACGTCACCGGTCTTCTAGCCATCATTGATCCATTTTTCATTATCCATTGGTTTTGTCTTGTCTTCCCACACACCTGTTTTCAATCCCATTCATTACCTGTTGTGTATTTAACCCTCTGTTTCCCCTCATGTCTTTGTCAGAGATTGTTTTATTGTCAGTGTTGTTTATTTGTTGTATTGGTGCGCGACGGGTCCTCGTACCCATGTTTTTTCATGTCTATACTTTTTAGTGTTATGGAGCATGTTCCGTGGACAGTTATTAAAAGACTCCATTTACACTCTATTTCGACTCTCCTGCGACCGACTTCCCTGCCACCTATACACACGGCGTTGACACTCTCATATTTTTAATAAGTGCTTGATGTATGGGGTGTGCCCAGAATTCTGGAAGGGGTCAAAGGTTATTCCTCTACCTAAGGATAAAAACAAATCTGCATTCACAGGTCTTGTTTATTGTCCTATAAGCTTGCTGTGTTAAGTCAAATATTGGAAAAAATTGTATCTGTACAAATCAAGGATGATTTCTCATGTAATGGTCTGATAACGGGTTTACATCATGCATACAAAGAATGGCATTCTACGAGAACGGCCTTAGCACAAATGACAGATGATTGGTTAAAGAGTATGGGTGACAGGAAGTTAGTTGGTGCAGTGTTGCTAGATTTCAGTGCTGATTTTGATGTAATTGATCATGAACTGTTATTAGGTAAACTCAAACGTTATGTTTTTAATTCTGCAGCTCTGTCCTGGATGGAAAGCTATCTATCCAGGAGAAGGCAAAAAGTGTTCTTTAATGGTAGCTTTTCAAGCAGTAAAGATATACATTGTGGTGTTCCTCAAGGAAGTTGCCTGGGCCCACTTCTTTTCTCTATCTTTACTAATGATTTACCTTCAGTAATAAACAAAGCAAGAGTGGTCATGTATGCTGATGACTCTACAATATATAGCACAGCGTCAGAATGTAATGAGCTAACAGATGTACTGAGCAGTGAACTAAGAATGGTATCTGAGTGGGTTGATGTGAAGAAATTGGTGTTGAACATTTCTAAAATGAAATGTATTGTATTTGGTTCAAGATACATGCTTGCTGATGATCCCCAGTTGAATTTGTCCATGAATAGAACATGTTGGATGTGGTCATGGATAATACATAGATAATATTTTGGGATGGGTGAGGGTATTGCTGTTACAAGAAAATGTTCAGAGTATGTAACATCTAGCACACTGAATCAGGTGATTCAATCCCTGGTCCTGTCACACTTCAAATCAAATCAAATGTTATTGGTCACATACGCATAGTTAGCAGATGTTAATGCGAGTGTAGCAAAATGTTTGTGCTTCTAGTTCCGACAATGCAGTAATAACCAATGAGTAATCTAACCTAACAATTCCAAAACTACTGCCTTATACACACAAGTGTAAAGGGTTAAAGAATATGTACATAAAGATATATGAATGAGTGATGGTACAGAATGGCATAGGCAAGATGCAGTAGATGGTATCGAGTACAGTATATACATATGAGATGAGTAATGTAGGGTATGTAAACAAAGTGGCATAGTTTAAAGTGGCTAGTGATACATGTATTACATAAAGATGCAGTAGATGATATAGAGTACAGTATATACATATACATATGAGATGAGTAATGTAGGGTATGTAAACATTATATTAAGTAGCATTGTTTAAAGTGGCTAGTGATATATTTTTTTTACATCAATTTCCATTATTAAAGTGGCTGGAGTTGAGTCAGTGTGTTGGCAGCAGCCGCTCAATGTTAGTGGTGGCTGTTTAACAGTCTGATGGCCTTGAGATAGAAGCTGTTTTTCAGTCTCTCGGCCCCTGCTTTGATGCACCTGTACTGACCTCGCCTTCTGGATGATAGCGGGGTGAACAGGCAGTGGCTCGGGTGGTTGTTGTCCTTGATGATCTTTATGGCCTTCCTGTGACATCGGGTGGTGTAGGTGTCCTGGAGGGCAGGTAGTTTGCCCCTGCGTTGTGCAGACCACACTACCCTCTGGAGAGCCTTACTGTTGTGGGCGGAGCAGTTGACGTACCAGGCGGTGATACAGCCCGACAGGATGCTCTCGATTGTGCATCTGTAGAAGTTTGTGAGTGCTTTTGGTGACAAGCCAAATTTCTTCAGCCTCCTGAGGTTGAAGAGGCACTGCTGCGCCTTCTTCACGACGCTGTCTGTGTGGGTGGACCAATTCAGTTTGTCCGTGTTGTGTACGCCGAGGCACTTAAAACTTACTACCCTCTCCACTGCTGTTCCATCGATGTGGATAGGGGGATGCTCCCTCTGCTGTTTCCTGAAGTCAACAATCATCTCCTTTGTTTTGTTGATGTTGAGTGTGATGTTATTTTCCTGACACCACACTCCGAGGGCCCTCACCTCCTCCATGTAGGCCATCTCGTCGTTGTTGGTAATCAAGCCTACCACTGTAGTGTCGTCCGCCAACTTGATGATTGAGTTGGAGACGTGCATGGCCACGCAGTCGTGGATGAACAGGGAGTACAGGAGAGGGCTCAGAATGCACACTTATGGGGCACCAGTGTTGAGGATCAGCGGGGTGGAGATGTTGTTACCTACCCTTACCACCTGGGGGTGGCCCGTCAGGAAGTCCAGTACCCAGTTGCACAGGGCGGGGTCGAGACCCAGGTTCTCGAGCTTGATGACGAGTTTGGAGGGTACTATGGTGTTAAATGCTGAGCTGTAGTCGATGAACAGCATTCTCACATAGGTATTCCTCTTCTCCAGATGGGTTAGGGCATTGTGCAGTGTGGTTGCGATTGCGTCGTCTGTGGACCTATTTGGGCGGTTAGCAAATTGGAGTTGGTCTAGGGTGTCAGGTAGGGTGGAGGTGATATGGTCCTTCACTAGTCTCTCAAAGCACTTCACGGAAGTGAGTGCTACGGGGCGGTAGTTGTTTAGCTCAGTTAACTTAGCTTTCTTGGGAACAGGGACAATGGTGGCCCTCTTGAAGCATGTGGGAACAGCAGACTGGGATAAGGATTGATTGAATATGTCCGTAAACACACCAGCCAGCTGCTCTGCGCATGCTCTGAGGACGCGGCTGGGGATGCCGTCTGGGCCTGCAGCCTTGCGAGGGTTAACACGTTTAAATGTTTTAGTCACGTCGGCTGCAGTGAAGGAGAGTCCGCAGGTTTTGGTAGCGGGCCGTGTCAGTGGCACTGTATTGTCCTCAAAGCGGGCAAAAAAGTTACTTAGTCTGTCTGGGAGCAAGGTATCCTGGTCCGCGACAGGGCTGGTTCTTAGAGTACTGTCCAGTTATATGGTCAATAACTGGTCCTATCACACTTAGAGTACTGGCCAGTTATATGGTCAATCCCTGGTCCTATAACACCGAGAGTACTGTCCAGTTATATGGTCAATCCCTGGTCCTATAACACCTAGAGTACTGTCCAGTTATATGGTCAATCCCTGGTCATATAACACCTAGAGTACTGTCCAGTTATATGATCAATCCCTGGTCCTGTCACACTTAGAGTACTGTCCAGTTATATGGTCAATCCCTGGTCATATAACACCTAGACTACTGTCCAGTTATATGATCAATCCCTGGTCCTGTCACACTTAGAGTACTGTCCAGTTATATGGTCAATCCCTGGTCATATAACACCTAGAGTACTGTCCAGTTATATGGTCAATCCCTGGTCCTATAACACCTAGAGTACTGTTTGGTTATAAGGTCATCTGCAGCAATGAACGATATAAAAAGCTCAATAGTTCAATCAGATTAGCTGTGTGTGTGTTTATCCGTATAAATATTATCCAAATGCGTCAGAATCTCTCACGGCTTCATGTTAAAAACGAATTACTATCCAGTCTTCTGATTTTCTTTAGGAATGTTGTATTTTTAAGGCCATTAAGTCTGGCTGCACAACCGATTGGCAAAACGTACTGCAAATTGAGAAATCATGTGATTATACTGAATAAAAAGAAGAAACTACACTATGAAACAAAGATAAAAGACAAAAAGAATGATAGTAAAAAGCCTTGGAGCACCTTCAATTACATTTTGGGAAAAAAGCTAGCTCAACTCCATCATTCATTGAATCAGATGGCTCATTCATTCCAAAACCCACTGATATTGCCATCTACTTTAATACATTTTTAATTGGCAAGATGAGCTAATTTAGGCATGACATGCCAGCAACAAACGCTGACACTACACATCCAAGTATATCTCACCAAATGTTTAAAGACAATAATTGTAATTTTGAATTCCGTAAAGTGAGTGTAGAAGAGGTGAAACTATTATTGTTGCCTATCAACAACAAGCCAC
Organism: Oncorhynchus nerka; assembly: GCF_034236695.1. Classification (NCBI taxonomy): domain Eukaryota; kingdom Metazoa; phylum Chordata; class Actinopteri; order Salmoniformes; family Salmonidae; genus Oncorhynchus; species Oncorhynchus nerka. Next base: position 78,059,363 of record NC_088413.1, on the reverse strand, counting down.
TTCGGTCTGACAACTTGGATGGAAAATTACTGAGCATAATAGCGGATGCTATTGCCACTCCTATTTTCCATATCTTCAATTTAAGTCTACTAAAAAGTGTGTGCCCTCAGGCCTGGAGGGAAGCAAAAGTATTTCCCCTACCTAAGAATAGTAAAGCCCTCTTTACTGGCTCAAATAGCCGACCAATCAGCCTGTTACCAACCCTTGGTAAAGTTTCGGAAAAAACATTGTGTTTGACCAGATGCAATGCTACTTACATTAAACAAATTGACAACAGACTTTCAGCATGCTTATATGGAGGGACATTCGACAAGCACAGCATTGACAAAAATGACTGATGACTGGCTGAGAGAAATTGAAGATTACAAGGGCTGTTATGTTAGGCTTCAGTGCTGGTTTTGATGTTATCGATGAACAGTAAACATTGCACTGACAAAAGTTCCAAAGGAATAGGGACATTTCAAATGTCATATTATGGCTATGTGCAAATAGTTAAAGTACAAAAGGGAAAATAAATAAACATAAATATATATTAAAAATCGTGTTTTTCCTTCAATGTTTACACTTTTCACGTGGCAACAGGTCACAAATCTTGCAGCTGTGATGCACACTGTGGTATTTCACCCAAAAGATATGTAAGTTTATCAAACTTGGATTTGTTTACAAATTCTTTCTGGGTCTGTGTACTCTCTCTGTGCCTGTCTCTGGGGAGGGGAGAGGGTAGCAGCCTAGCTGACAGAGAGTGGTCCTAGTTGGAGTACACTGCCAAGAGAGTGGGTGTCCAGCCTTTCAGACCTCCAGCACTGAACTGACTGCTCTCTCACAGCCAAGGTTACAATGTAGTAAGACACACATAGGGGTTTAAAAAAAACATATTTCAGCTTGAAACACACACAAGCTTTAGCGTGCACACACAAACACACAGTTCAGAAAACCATGGTGTATGTTTGTTGAGTTGTCTTCCAGTTGAATAGGGAATAATGAGCTTGTAGTGGAAGTGATTCTTTCCCTCTTATCCCTCTCTCCTCTTCTGTCTCTCTTCTCTCAGGACTCAAGTGTGGACCACATGACACCGGAGACTCACAGTCTCCCCCCCACCTCTTCTTTCTCTTTCCTCATACAACGTCCTCTCTCTCTCTCTCTCTCTCTCTCTCTCTCTCTCTCTCCTCTCCTCTCCTCTCCTCTCCTCTCTTCTCTTCTCCTCTCCTCTCCTCTCCTCTCCTTGAAATAAATTGATAAGAAGATGATTGTGGGAGCTATACTGTTCGATTTCAGAGCAGCCACTGATAGTATTGACTATAACCTGTCAACCTCTGCCATATTGTGGATTCAGCGCAATCCATCTAATATAACACATATTTTTTTCTTTAATGGAAGCTTCTCCAACGTTAAACATGTAAAGTGTGGTGTACCGCAGGGCAGCTCTCTTGGCCCTCTACTCGTTTTACTAATTACCTGGCACTGGCATTAATCTACCCATCGTGTCCGATTTCAAAAATGCCTTACAGCAAAAGCACAACATATGATTATGTTAGATCAACACCGAGTCAAAAAAACACACAGCCATTTTTCCAGCCAAAGATAGGAGTCATAAAAAAGCAGAAATATAGATAAAATTCATCACTAACCTTTGATGATCTTCATCAGATGACACTCATAGGACATCATGTTACACAATACATGTATGTGCATATTTATATCCAAAAATCTCAGTTTACATTGAAGTGTTAGGTGCAGTAATGTTATGATTCCAAAACAAAACATGATTTTTTGAAATACTCATAATAAACATTGATAAAAGATACAAGATTTACAGATGGAACTTTAGATAGACACTGCAACCGCTGTGTCAGATTTCAAACAAACTTTACGGAAAAAGTGTCACGACTTCGTCGTCACCGTCCTACTAGCCACTACCGATCCCTTTTCGTGTATCTGTTGGTTTTGTCTGATTGGTTTCACCTGTGTGTTGTTTAGTTTATTAGTGTCTGTATATATAGTAGGTTGTCCCGCCCTTGTTTTGTGCGGGATTGTTTATTTGTCATCTATGTCTGTCGGTGTATCTTGTGTTCTATTTCTCCGGTTCGTCTTTTATCCTGTGTTGGATTGTTCACCCTGTGTGTATTGGGTTGACCGTGTTTCTTGTTCACCGGAGAATAAACTTTCATATCGCTATCTGCTCTCTGCGCCTGATTCCACCCACCTTGATTAGACGTGACAAAAAGCATAATCTGAGAACGAGGCTCAGAGCTCAATCCAGCCAGAGAAATATCCACCATTTTGGAGTCAACAGAAGTTAGAAATAACATTATGAATATTCACTTACCTTTGATGACCTTCATCAGAGGGCACTCCCAGGAATCCCAGTTCGAAAAAAATGACTGATTTGTTCCATAAAGTCCATAATTCATGTCCAAATAGCCACTTGTTGTTAGCGTGTTCAGCCCAGTAATCAATCTTCATGAGGCACGAGCACTTCGTCCAGACAAAAACTAAAAAAGTTCCGTTACAGGTCGTAGAACCAAGTCAAACGATGTATGGAATCAATCTTTAGCATGTTTTTAACATAAAACATCAATAATGTTCCAACCGGAGAATTCCTATGTCTGAAGAAAAGCACGCTAACTCTGTCGGGAGCGCGCGTCACGAGCCTGAGAAACTCTGCCAGAACACTGACTCAAACAGGTCTCACGTTTCTAAAGACGGTTGACATCTAGTGGAAGCCGTAGGAAGTGCAACTTGACTCCATAGACACTGTGTATTCGGGAGGCCAAGCTTTGATAAACTACAAACCTCAGATTTCCCACTTCCTGGTTGGATTTGTCTCAGGTTTTCGCCTGCCATATGAGTTCTGTTATACTCACAGACATCATTCAAACAGTTTTAGAAACTTCAGAGTGTTTTCTATCCAATACGAATAATAATATGCATATATTAGCATCTGGGACAGAGTAGGAGGCAGTTCACTCTGGGCACGCTATTCATCCAAAAGTGAAAATGTTGCCCCCATTCCCAAAAGAGTTAAACAAAGTCTGCACTGTGATAATGATTCAATCCTTCACATCCCTTCCCCTTTGGCTTGATCCAAAGATACTTAGTCACCCATACATAGATTTTACTTATGGATGGCCAAAGGAATCAAACCCACAACCTTGATGTTGCAAGTGCCGCGTTCTACCAACTGAACCATCCAATACCTTTATCTCCATGTTTCCAGTGCTGTCTTGCCTCAAATGGATGTGTGCAGCGAACCACCATGTGAGTTAACCTAAAATATAATTTGACAACATTCTAACGTCGCTGAGACCTCGTGACCCCTAGTGAAACACTCTTGGTCATCATGACCTCTCATCAATATGCAGACCAAAACACACTTCAATAAAAAACAATAACACTTACAGTCATGCACATGCACACACACACACACACACACACACACACACACACACACACACACACACACACACACACACACACACACACACACACACAAACAGGTCCATGGGGAAGGAGGTACTTGAAGATGCAAATGCGTGCAATATTAAAGCTGATCTACTCTAACCCCCCCCCCCCGCACACACACACACACACGCACACAAACTCACACACTTGTACTCATGAGCACACACACACACACACACACACACACACACACACACACACACACACACACACACACACACACACACACATATACAGAGGGCAGGTCCATGGGGAATGAGGTACTTGAAGATGTGATTGCTTAATGAGGGAGAAAATCTATCGTCCCTTTGGGGGACCACTTTTACACACAAGGGAACTATCACAACATATTGTATTTATATTAAACAACCACACACACACACACACACACACACACACACACACACACACACACACACATATACACACACACACACACACACATATACACACACACATACACACGTATACACACACACACACACACAGACACACACACACACACACATATACACACACACACACACACAGACACACACACACACACACACACACACACACACACACACACACACACACACACACACACACACACACACACACACACACACACACACACACAGTGAAACGGGCTATGTGAAGAGAGCACTCACAAAGGACTAACTTCCTTTTCTGCACGTGGCGGCTAAATGAAAACAATAGATGATTCAAATCAAATCAAGATGTGTTGGTCGGGTACATAGATTTTCAGTTGTTATCGCGGTGCAGTGAAATGCTTGTGTTTGTAGCTCCAACAGTAATACCTAGCAATATGCTTGTGTTTTAGCTCCAACAGTAATACCTAGCAACATGCTTGTGTTTGTAGCTACAACAGTAATACCTAGCAACATGCTTGTGTTTGTAGCTCCAACATTACAGTAATACCTAGCAATATGCTTGTGTTTGTAGCTCCAACAGTAATACCTAGCAATATGCTTGTGTTTGTAGCTCCAACAGTAATACCTAGCAATATGCTTGTGTTTGTAGCTCCAACAGTACAGTAATACCTAGCAATATGCTTGTGTTTGTAGCTCCAACAGTAATACCTAGCAATATGCTTGTGTTTGTAGCTCCAACAGTAATACCTAGCAATATGCTTGTGTTTTAGCTCCAACAGTAATACCTAGCAATATGCTTGTGTTTTAGCTCCAACAGTAATACCTAGCAATATGCTTGTGTTTGTAGCTACAACAGTACAGTAATGCCTATCAATATGCTTGTGTTTTAGCTCCAACAGTAATACCTAGCAACATGCTTGTGTTTGTAGCTACAACAGTACAGTAATACCTAGCAATATGCTTGTGTTTTAGCTCCAACAGTAATACCTAGCAATATGCTTGTGTTTTAGCTCCAACAGTAATACCTAGCAATATGCTTGTGTTTTAGCTCCAACAGTAATACCTAGACATATGCTTGTGTTTGTAGCTCCAACAGTAATACCTAGACATATGCTTGTGTTTGTAGCTACAACAGTATAGTAATACCTAGCAATATGCTTGTGTTTGTAGCTCCAACAGTAATACCTAGCAATAAGCTTGTGTTTGTAGCTCCAACAGTAATACCTAGCAATATGCTTGTGTTTGTAGCTACAACAGTAATACCTAGCAATATGCTTGTGTTTGTAGCTACAACAGTAATACCTAGCAATATGCCTTTGTTTTAGCTACAACAGTAATACCTAGCAACATGCTTGTGTTTGTAGCTCCAACAGTACAGTAATATCTAGCAACATGCTTGTGTTTGTAGCTACAACAGTACAGTAATACCTAGCAATATGCTTGTGTTTATAGCTCCAACAGTAATACCTAGCAACATGCTTGTGTTTGTAGCTACAACAGTACAGTAATACCTAGCAATATGCTTGTGTTTTAGCTCCAACAGTAATATCTAGCAACATGCTTGTGTTTGTAGCTACAACAGTAATACCTAGTAATATGCTTGTCTTTGTAGCTACAACAGTACAGTAATACCTAGCAATATGCTTGTGTTTTAGCTCCAACAGTAATATCTAGCAACATGCTTGTGTTTGTAGCTACAACAGTAATACCTAGTAATATGCTTGTCTTTGTAGCTACAACAGTACAGTAATACCTAGCAATATGCTTGTGTTTTAGCTCCAACAGTAATACCTAGCAATATGCTTGTGTTTGTAGCTCCAACAGTAATACCTAGCAATATGCTTGTATTTGTAGCTACAACAGTAATACCTAGCAATATGCTTGTGTTTTAGCTTCAACAGTAATACCTAGCAATATGCTTGTGCTTTAGCTCCAACAGTAAAGAAGGAGGACCTGTCTCCTCCTCCACCAGGCGGCATGCTCCTCCCCTCTGTCCTGTCTCCTACTCCACAAGGCGGCATGCTCCTCCCCTCTGTCCTGTCTCCTCCTCCACCAGGCGGCATGCTCCTCCCCTCTGTCCTGTCTCCTCCTCCACCAGGTGGCATGCTCCTCCCCTCTGTCCTGTCTCCTCCTCCACCAGGCGGCATGCTCCTCCCCTCTCTCCTCCTCCACCAGGCAGCATGCTCCTCCCCTCTGTCCTGTCTCCTCCTCCACCAGGCGGCATGCTCCTCCCCTCTGTCCTGTCTCCTCCTCCACCAGGCGGCATGCTCCTCCCCTCTGTCCTGTCTCCTCCTCCACCAGGCGGCATGCTCCTCCCCTCTGTCCTGTCTCCTCCTCCACCAGGTGGCATGCTCCTCCCCTCTGTCCTGTCTCCTCCTCCACCAGGCGGCATGCTCCTCCCCTCTCTCCTCCTCCACCAGGCAGCATGCTCCTCCCCTCTGTCCTGTCTCCTCCTCCACCAGGTGGCATGCTCCTCCCCTCTGTCCTGTCTCCTCCTCCACCAGGCGGCATGCTCCTCCCCTCTCTCCTCCTCCACCAGGAAGCATGCTCCTCCCCTCTGTCCTGTCTCCTCCTCCACCAGGTGGCATGCTCCTCCCCTCTGTCCTGTGTGGTCTTTATCTCTCCAGATAGAGGACAACGGAGGGACTTGAGAGAGAAGGGACTTTCAATATAAATAGCTATTAATTTTCATAGAAATATTGAAAGAAGAGAGAAGAGAATAATGTTCTATATCTATGAGGGGAACAGACTGAGGATGAGAATATAGGGAGCCAGTGCAGCCATTGAAAAAGAGAAAGGGAAAAAGAGGGAATGAGAGATATAAATGAGTGATAAATGGAAAGAGATGGATAGAAGAAAACATATAATATAAATGAAATGAATGAGAGATAGAACAATGGAATGGAACGAGAGTAGATAAGAGAGAAATAGAGAGACAGTGAGGATGGAGAGAATGAACAGGTGACTCACAGAGAGATCATGGTTCATACCCCCACCTACTGGTCAGAGCCGAGAACTACACCCTATCTGTCTGAGGCCAGAGGTATTGGTAAGGAACTCACACATTTCCTTGACTGTTTAATATAGTCACCGGAGGATTTCCCGTGGCCTCATTTATAACCTTTTATAAAAAGCCATTTTTCTTGAGCCATTTCTGAAAAGTATACCCATGTCATTGTTGTTGTTGTTGAGAATACATAGGCCTGCTCACTTTTTTTTCCCGTTATGAATCAAACCTATCATTAAAACAAATTGTCGTTAAAACAAACCCCAGCCTGGAAAAAAAAAACATTCACCTTTAATGCACTGACAACAGTCATTAGTTCTCGCTAACTACAATTTTGTTGTTGTTGTGGTAACCCATTTCCCTTGGACCATTGCAGTACCCCACTTAAAACTTGTCAGTGTTCCATACTTAAGGTAATAAAGTGAAATCATATGTTTTTTTAATTTTTTGGAAGTTGTAAAACTTAACTGTTTTGTGTTTAATGAACTTTTTTTGAACACATGATGTTTTCTGAACTACATTGATTGAAGTTACTTGAACCTGAATATTTGTTGTTAGCGATCGTACAAATTAAATTATTAACCTTAATTACTCTTTTTTTTGTTCCCAAGTGTAAGTAGGAAGTAGTTCTGATTAGTAATTTTCAGTGGTCGTGTCTTAATTTAATTTAATTTAACTTAATTAATTTGTAACATCGTTTTATGTATTTGACCATTTTAACAATTTTAACCCACCTTAGCAGTCCTTGTTGAGCACGGTGCTCATTCCTCTAGCAGTAACTGGAGGTAGAGCTGTGACCAGTCCTTGTTGAGCACGGTGCTCATTCCTATAGCAGTAACTGGAGGTAGAGACGTGACCAGTCCTTGTTGAACACAGTGCTCATTCCTCTAGCAGTAACTGGAGGTAGAGCTGTGACCAGTCCTTGTTGAGCACGGTGCTCATTCCTATAGCAGTAACTGGAGGTAGAGATGTGACCAGTCATTGTTGAACACAGTGCTCATTCCTCTAGCAGTAACTGGAGGTAGAGCTGTGACCAGTCCTTGTTGAGCACAGTGCTCATTCCTCTAGCAGTAACTGGAGGTAGTAGATGTGACCAGTCATTGTTGAACACAGTGCTCATTCCTCTAGCAGTAACTGGAGGTAGAGCTGTGACCAGTCATTGTTGAGCACAGTGCTCATTCCTCTAGCAGTAACTGGAGGTAGAGCTGTGACCAGTCCTTGTTGAGCACAGTGCTCATTCCTCTAGCAGTAACTGGAGGTAGAGCTGTGACCAGTCCTTGTTGAGCACAGTGCTCATTCCTCTAGCAGTAACTGGAGGTAGAGATGTGACCAGTCATTGTTGAACACAGTGCTCATTCCTCTAGCAGTAACTGGAGGTAGAGCTGCGACCAGTCATTGTTGAGCACAGTGCTCATTCCTCTAGCTGTAACTGGAGGTAGAGCTGTGACCAGTCCTTGTTGAGCACAGTGCTCATTCCTCTAGCAGTAACTGGAGGTAGAGCTGTGACCAGTCCTTGTTGAGCACAGTGCTCATTCCTCTAGCAGTAACTGGAGGTAGAGCTGTGACCAGTCCTTGTTGAGCACAGTGCTCATTCCTCTAGCAGTAACTGGAGGTAGAGCTGTGACCAGTCCTTGTTGAGCACAGTGCTCATTCCTCTAGCAGTAACTGGAGGTAGAGTTGTGACTAGTCATTGTTGAGCACAGTGCTCATTCCTCTAGTAGTAACTGGAGGTAGAGTTGTGAGCGTTGCAGGATGCTACATTAGACACCTGTCATTAAAGAGTGGTGCTCATGACTTTGTTGATGGTAGGATCATTGCCTTTAAATTTCAATCATGGTGTAAACGTTTAATTTTTCTGCAAACATGGATAGAATAGAGCAGTAATTGATGCTGTATTTGGTGAAAAAGACTATCAGTTTCTAAAAGGAGAAAACAAATGGAAACTATGTTTCGCATTGACATCTCCCCCAACCCCCCTTTCCCCCCAACCCCCTTTCACCCCCAACCCCTTTAACCCAACCCCTTTCCCCCCAACCCCCTTTAACCCAACCCCCTTTCCCCCAACCCCTTTAACCCAACCCCTTTCCCCGCCAACCCCATTTCCTCCCCCGACCCCCTTCCCCCCCCAACCCCCATTTCCTCCCCGACCCCCTTTCCCCCAACCCCCATTTCCTCCCCAACCACCTATGAGAGATGCCTATGAGAGATGCCTATCAGAGATGCCTATGAGAGATACCTATGAGAGATGCCTATGAGAGATACCTATGAGAGATACCTATGAGACATGCCTATGAGAGATGCCTATGAGAGATGCCTATGAGATTCCTATGGCCATTTGTTGTATGGCTCGGGAAAATCAACCCATCACAGCCAAAAAAATGGGAGAAATGTATTCTGCAAAATAAAATCAACAGAAAAAAGACCTGTCTAATTATTTTAGATGTAAAACAAAAATAAGAAAAAAAATATATAGAGGGCTACATTCCTGTTAATACTTTTTCCTATTTTTATGTGTTTATATGAGTAAGCTTTTCATCATATGCTCCATTTGCACAAAATACTTACTTGCCAGTTTGCAACTCAACATTTCAGCCACTAGCAGATGTGTGTAAGCAAACGGTCTGAAAGACTGCAGGGATTTAAATGTTTTAAATAAATGCCAACTTTTGCGTGAAAACTGGCGCACATTGTGGCGTGCATTAAGAATGTCCACACCGTTTTCAAATGAGGCCCCTGGACGTTTGAATAAGTTATTGCAACTTTTTTTCCATGGTGAATTTTCTAAAAGTGTTACAAGGCGGTAGGTAGTGTTTATATTTAGGGGCAGGAACTCTGCTATACCTTTTATCTAATATTCTATAAGAGGTGCCGGAGCTCTGCTATACCTTTTATCTAATATTCTATAAGAGGTGCCGGAGCTCTGCTATACCTTTTATCTAATATTCTATAAGAGGGACAGGAGCTCTGCTACACCTTTTATCTAATATTCTATAAGAGGGACAGGAGCTCTGCTACACCTTTTATCTAATATTCTATAAGAGGGGCAGGAGCTCTGCTACACCTTTTATCTAATATTCTATAAGAGGGGCAGGAGCTCTGCTATACCTTTTATCTAATATTCTATAAGAGGGGCAGGAACTTAGTTCCAGTAAGCTCCTGACCAAGTCAACCACTGCTAGCATGCTATCAGTTTGGTGATGGATGGTTGTGATGCTGCCACTTGCCTTGGCCGCTTTGTGAGAGATTATAACGGTGCTCACCTGGTTAGATAAAGGAACAATAGTAACACTATCTACATACTACATTGTGCGTATATGTGTGTGTCAGTAGATGACGTGTGTGTGTGTGTGTGTGTGTGTGTGTGTGTGTGTGTGTGTGTGTGTGTGTGTGTGTGTGTGTGTGTGTGTGTGTGTGTGTTAAAACCAATATTAACACGGCAATGATATTTCAATTTCCATTCCATTCAGCCATTTTTTTTTTTTTACTCGTTAAAATGGTTGGTTCTGGAACATCTGCAAATTAACTAGATAATGTTGATGTCAGAGGACATGCTACAAACAAACAAACAAATAAAAAAATAATTCTTGATTTCACACCTTTAGGGAACATTTTGGAGTGCTAATTAGTGTTGGTACAACAAGGGTAGCCAAACTGTAGCCTAAACACCATCCTGGTAGATAGAGAGATGGAGGAGAAGAGACATAAACGTTAAAAGTAAAGAATTAGAATAGAAATTGAAATTGAGGCGAAAAAAAGAGATGAACGTGACTACTGAGTATGTCCAACCTATAATAATCTAAAATTACACACCGAATTGTAATATTAATACTTGGGATATACCATTACTAGATGCAATAGAATGTCAATAAGTATATATCATTAATGTTTGGGCTTGTTTTTTAGATTCATTGCAAAAGCTGCTTTGGTAAAAAATATCAATTCATGTTATTCGAAATGTCACGTGATCTAAGTAAAATAAATAGTTCAATATATTTACAGTATGGGGGGGGAGGGGGGGATTAAATTTGGGAAATAATATTTCAAACGTTGATTAGAAAATCATATAATTGAATGTTGTTTTGTGCTATTATATTATGGAATTATATATAATAGACACACCAATAAAATAAAAAAACATCATTCAAAAAATGTCTAATGACTTTAAACTGGATCCCTGCGTGAGAATGCAGCACGCTGTCTGATTACGTGCCAAAGCCAATTAATTACTTCATCGTTAAAGTTCATTATTAATTAAGAACATACAAGCAGGTCTTCTGGGTAATATAAGCCAGACCTGTCACTCGTACAAGTCAGACCTGTCACTCGTACAAAAACAAATTATCCAGAAAAATAGACCTTAACTAAGGTGCTTGTCAGGGAACATGTATAACATGGTCTATATGGTCTATGTGGTCTATGTAGTCTATATGGTCTATGTGGTCTATATAGTCTATATGGTCTATATGGTCTATGTGGTCTATGTAGTCTATATGGTCTATGTGGTCTATATAGTCTATGTGGTTTATATGGTCTATATGGTCTATATGGTCTATATGGTCTATGTGGTCTATATAGTCTATGTGGTCTATATGGTCTATATGGTCTATATGGTCTATATGGTCTATATGGTCTATGTAGTCTATGTGGTCTATGTAGTCTATATAGTCTATGTGGTCTATATGGTCTATGTGGTCTATGTAGTCTATATAGTCTATGTGGTCTATATGGTCTATGTAGTCCATGTAGTCTATATGGTCTATGTAGTCTATATGGTCTATATGGTCTATGTAGTCCATGTAGTCTATATGGTCTATGTAGTCTATATGGTCTATATGGTCTATGTAGTCTATATGGTCTATATAGTCTATGTAGTCTATATAGTCTATGTGGTCTATATGGTCTATGTAGTCCATGTAGTCTATATAGTCTATGTGGTCTATATGGTCTATGTAGTCTATATGGTCTATGTAGTCTATATGGTCTATGTGGTCTATATAGTCTATGTGGTCTATATAGTCTATATGGTCTATGTAGTCTATATAGTCTATATGGTCTATGTGGTCTATATGGTCTATGTAGTCTATATGGTCTATGTGGTCTCTATGGTCTATGTGGTCTATATGGTCTATATGGTCTATGTAGTCTATATGGTCTATGTAGTCTATATGGTCTATATGGTCTATATGGTCTATATGGTTTATATGGTCTATGTATTCTATATGGTCTATATAGTCTATATGGTCTATGTGGTCTATATGGTCTATGTAGTCTATATGGTCTATATGGTCTATGTAGTCTATATGGTCTATATTGTCTATATGGTCTATGTAGTCTATTTGGTCTATGTGGTCTATATAGTCTATATGGTCTATATGGTCTATGTAGTCTATATGGTCTATATGGTCTATGTGGTCTATATAGTCTATATGGTCTATATGGTCTATGTATTCTATATGGTCTATATAGTCTATATGGTCTATGTGGTCTATATGGTCTATGTGGTCTATATAGTCTATATGGTCTATATGGTCTATATGGTCTATGTATTCTATATGGTCTATATGGTCTATATGGTCTATGTATTCTATATGGTCTATATGGTCTATATGGTCTATGTAGTCTATATGGTCTATATGGTCTATGTGGTCTATATGGTCTATATGGTCTATATGGTCTATGTAGTCTATATGGTCTATAAGGTCTATGTGGTCTATATGGTCTATATGGTCTATGTGGTCTATGTAGTCTATGTGGTCTATGTAGTCTATAAGGTCTATGTGGTCTATGTATTATATATGGTCTATATGGTCTATATGGTCTATGTGGTCTATATGGTCTATGTGGTTTATGTAGTCTATATGGTCTATGTAGTCTATATGGTCTATGTATTCTATATGGTCTATGTAGTCTATGTAGTCTATATGGTCTATATGGTCTATGTAGTCTATATGGTCTATATGGTTTATATGGTCTATGTAGTCTATATGGTCTATATTGTCTATATGGTCTATGTAGTCTATATGGTCTATATGGTCTATGTGGTCTATATGGTCTATGTAGTCTATATGGTCTATGTGGTCTATGTAGTCTATATGGTCTATATGGTCTATGTGGTCTATATGGTCTATGTAGTCTATATGGTCTATGTAGTCTATATGGTCTATGTATTCTATATGGTCTATGTAGTCTATGTAGTCTATATGGTCTATGTAGTCTATATGGTCTATATGGTTTATATGGTCTATGTAGTCTATATGGTCTATATTGTCTATATGGTCTATGTAGTCTATATGGTCTATATGGTCTATGTGGTCTATATGGTCTATGTAGTCTATATGGTCTATGTGGTCTATGTAGTCTATATGGTCTATATGGTCTATGTGGTCTATATGGTCTATGTAGTCTATATGGTCTATGTGGTCTATACAGTCTATGTAGTCTATTTGGTCTATGTAGTCTATATGGTCGTTGTGGTTTATATGGTCTATGTAGTCTATATGGTCTATATGGTCTATGTAGTCTATATGGTCTATGTGGTCTATACAGTCTATGTAGTCTATTTGGTCTATGTAGTCTATATGGTCGTTGTGGTTTATATGGTCTATGTAGTCTATATGGTCTATAAGGTCTATGTGGTCTATATGGTCTATGTGGTCTATATGGTTTATATGGTCTATGTAGTGTACATGGTCTATATCGTCTATGTGGTCTATATGTTCTATGTGGTCTATATGGTTTATATGGTCTATGTAGTCTACATGGTCTAGGTAGTTTATATGGTCTATGTAGTCTATATGGTCTATGTAGTCTATATGGTCTATGTAGTCTATATGGTCTATATGGTCTATGTAGTCCACAATATTTACAAGAGAGTTTTCATCTATGGTGAATTCGTAGTAGTATTTTTTCCACATTTTGTTACTTTTACAGCCTTGTTCTAAAATTGATTTAAAAAATCCTCATCAATTTACACACAAACACCCCAAAATGACAAAGATTTTTTTTTTACTTCAAAAAACTGCATCATCACATTTACATAAGTACTCAGACCCTTTACTCCATACTTTGTTGAAGGACCTTTGGCAGCCATTACAGCCTCAAGTCTTCTCGGGTGTGACGCTACCAGCTTGGCACACCTGTATTTAAGGAGTTTCTCCCATTCCTCTCTGCAGATCCTCTCAAGCTCTGTCAGGTTGGATGGCTGCACAGCTATCTTCAGGAGAAACTTTAGAAATCTTTGATTGGGTTGAAGTCTGGGTTCTGGCTGGACCACTCAATGACATTGTCTTGTCCCGAAGCCACTCCCGCGTAGTCCTGGCTGTGTGCTAAACGTTGTTGTCCTGTTGAGGTCCTGAGCACTCTGGAGTAGATTTTCATCAATGATCTCTCTGTACTTTGCTCTGTTCATCTTTCCCTCGATCCTGACTAGTCTCCCAGTCCCTGCCGCTGAAAAGCATCCCCACAGCATGATGATCTACCACTGTGCTTCACCGTAGGGAAGGTGGCAGGTTTCCTCCACACATGACGCTTGGCATTCAGGTCAAAGAGTTTGATCTTGGTTTCATGAGACCAGAGGATTTTATTTCTCATGGTCTGAGAGTCCTTTAGGAGCCATTTTGCAAACTCTATGCAGGCTGTCATGTGCCTTTTACTGAGGAGCGGCTTCCGTCTGGCCACTCTACCATAGAGGTCTGATTGGTGGAGTGCTGCAGAGATGGTTGTCCTACTGGAAGGTTCTCCCAACTCCACAGAGGAACTCTGGAACTCTGTCAAAGTGACCATCGGGTTCTTGGTCGACTCCCTGGTACCCTTCCCCAGATCTGTGCCTCAACACAATCCTGTCTTGGTGCTCTACGGACAATTCCTTCAACCTCGTGACTTGGTTTTTGCTCTGACACGCACTGTCAACTATGGAACCTTATATAGACAGGTGTGTGCCTTTCCAAATAATGTTCCAATCAATTGCATTTACAACAGGTGGACTCAATTCAAGTTGTAGAAACATCTCCAAGAGGATCAATGGAAACAGGAAATCAAAGGAAATGTATTTCCTTCTTCATGCGTTTGAGCCAATCAGTTGTGTTGAGACAAGGTAGGGGTATACAGAAGAAGACGTCCTATTTGGTAAAATAACATGTTATATGTAAGAACAACTCAAATAAAGCACAGAGAAATTACAGTCCATCACTACTTTAAGACATGAAGGTCAGTCATTTTTTGCGACTGTATTGCAGTCGTAAAAAACATCAAGTGCTATGATGAAGTGCTCATGAGGACCGCCACAGGAAAGGAAGACACAGAGTCACCTTGTCACGCGCTGGTCTTAGTATTTTGTGTTTTCTTTATTATTTTGGTCAGGCCAGGGTGTGACATGGGTTATTTATGTGGTGTGTTTTGTCTTGGGGTTTTTGTAGGTTATAGGATTGTGGTATAGTAGAGTTGTCTAGGTAAATCTATGGTTGCCTAGAGTGGTTCTCAATCAGAGTCAGGTGTTTATCATTGTCTCTGATTGGGAACCATATTTAGGCAGCCATATTATTTGAGTGTTTCGTGGGTGATTGTTCCTGTCTCTGTGTTTGTTTGCACAAGATAGGGCTGTTTCGGTTTTTCACATTACGTTTTGTATTGTTCGGTATTATCTTTATTAAAGATGTATCAAGATAACCATGCTGCATTTTGGTCCTCCTCTCCTTCACCGGAAGAAAACCTTAACACACCTCTGCTGCAGAGGATAAGTTCATTGGAGTTAACTGCACCACCGATTGCAGCCCAAATAAATGCATCACAGAGTTCAAGAAACTGACACATCTCAATATCAGCTGTTCAAAAGAGACTGGGTGAATAAAGCCCTTGTGGTCAAATTGCTGCAAAGAATCCAGTAGTAAAGGACACCAATAAGAAGAACAGACTTGATTGGGCCAAGAAACACGAGCAATGGACATCTGTCCTTTGGTCGGATGAGTCCAAATTTGAGATTTTTGGTTCCACTCAGAGTAGGAGAACAGATAATCTCTGTATGTGTGGTTCCCACCGTAAAGCATTGAGGTGTTATGGTGTTGGCTGCTTTGCTGGTGACTCTGTCTGTGAGTTATTTAGAATTCAAGGCACACTTAACCAGCATGGCTACCACAGCATTCTGCAGTGATATGCCATCTCATCTGGTTTGCTCTATCATTTGTTTTTCAACAGGGCAATGATCCAACACACCTCCAGGCTGTGTAAGGGCTATTTGACCAAGTAGAGAGTGGTGGAGTGCTGCATCAGATGACCTGGCCTCCACAATCACCTGACCTCAACCCAATTGAGATGGTTTGGGATGAGTTGGACCGCAAATTGAAGGAAAAGCATCTCAGTATATGTGAGAACTCCTTCAAGACTGTTGGAAAAGCATTCCAGGGGAAGCTGGTTGAGAGAATGCCAAGATTGTACAAAGCTGTCATCAAGGCAATGGCAGGCTTCTTTGAAGAATCTTTAATATACAATATATTTAGATTTGTTTAACATTTTTTGGTTACTACATAACTCCATATTTTGTATTTCATGTCTTCACTATTATTCTACAATGTAAAAAATAGTAAAAATAAAGAAAAACCCTTGAATGAGTGTCCAAACTTTTGACTGGTACTGCATGTAAATAAGGTATTTATCTAGAAACCTGTTTTTGCTTTGTCATTATGGGGTATTGTGTGGTGATTGATGAGTAACATGTTTTATTTAATACATTTTTGAACTAGACTGTAACGTGACAAAATGTGGAATAAGTCAAGGGGTATGAATATTTTCTGACGGCACTGTATGCATTTTCATAGCTGTCTATTTACCACCACAAACGGACTAAGACTCAACAAGCAAAAAAACAAAAACAATCCCAACGGCGACTTCAATAAAGGGAAATTGAAATCCGTTTAACGTAATTTCTTCCAGCAGGAAGAAACTTCTAAATCTAAATTTATTTCACACACAGAGACGTGTACAAAGCTTTCAAAATTAGACACATTTGACCATAACGTTATCCCCTTGATTCCTGCTTAGAAAATATCATGTTAAAACCCAGTCTACTAACCACCGAACCACCCAAACTACACACACCTGGCAACCATCACCTGCTCCAGCATTGTTAAACACACCTGGCAACCATCACCTGCTCCAACATCGTTACACACACCTGGCAACCATCACCTGCTCCAGCATCGTTACACACACCTGGCAACCATCACCTGCTCCTAATCGGTACACACACCTGGCAACCATCACCTGCTCCCCATCATCACAACCACCTGGCAACCATCAGCTGCTCCCCATCGTTACACACACCTGGCAACCATCAGCTTCACCCCATCATCACAACCACCTGGCAACCATCACCTGCTCCCCATCATCACAACCACCTGGCAACCATCACCTGCTCCCCATCGTTACACACACCTGGCAACCATCACCTGCTGCCCATCGTTACACACACCTGGCAACCATCACCTGCTCCCCATCGTTACACACACCTGGCAACCATCACCTGCTTCCACATCGGTACACACACCTGGATTTCATCATCACTACTCCCCCTTTATTTAGTCCTCTGTAGTATCAGTCATTAGTATTGGTTTTCTCTCAGGTTCAGTGTGCTTCTTATGTTTGTTCATCGGTATCGTTTCGTTATAAAACTGACCTTCTGTACCTGCTTCCTGACTCCCGACGTTACAAACAGTAAGTAGCAGTGACGTTGTCAATGCGGAAGTGGTCTGATGAAAGCACAGACTGGAATATAGGAGTGGGGTTCTACGAAGCTAACAGTATGTTTCAACTTGCCCACACCATGTATCATTTAGCTATTTGAGTTTGGATTGTAGGACCCATTTAAGTATAAAAAACGTTGTTTTTTTTCAATAATTTTATAATATATTGAATTAATCCTTTACTACTTTAGCCCATGGAGGTGAATAACACATTCATGGCAACAACAACAACAAAAAAGGCGGTAGATATAAGAAACCTAAGCAAAAAAATTGGGGACACAAAATATTTTTGGGGACACAAATTTTTTTGGGACACATATTCAACCAGATGCAGTGGATTGAGACACAACAGATATACTATATATACAAAATATGTTGACACCCCTTCAAATTAGTTTATTCGACTATTTCAGTCACACCCATTGCTGACAGGTGTATAAAATTTAGCACGCAGCCATGCAATCTCCATAGACAACCACTGACAGTAGAATGGCCTTACTGAAGAGCTCAGTGACTTTCAACGTGGACCCGTTTTAGGATGCAATCTTTCCACCAAGTCAGTCTGTCAAATTTCTGCCCTGCTAGAGCTGCCCTGCTCAAATGTAAATGCAATTGTGAAGTGGAAATGTCTAGGAGCAAAAACGACTCCGCCACAAAGTGGTAGGCCACAAAATCTCACAGAATGGGACTGCCGAGTGCTGCGGCGCGTAGTGCGTAAAAATCATCTTTCCTCAGTTGCAACACTCACTACCGAGTTCCAAACGGCCTCTGGAAGCAACGTCAGTACAAGAACTGTTCGCCAGGAGCTTCATGAAATGGATTTCCTTGGCCGAGCAGCCGCAGGTCTCTCCAGAGGGTGGTACCGTCTACCTAACGCATCACCGGGGGCCCACTGCCGCCCCTCCAGGACATCTACAGCACCCGATGTCACAGGAAGGCCAAAAAGATAATCAAGGACAACAACCACCCGAGCCACTGCCTGTTCACCCCGTTATCATCCAGAAGGTGAGGTCAGTACAGGTGCATCAAAGCTGGGACCGAGAGACTGAAAAACAGCTTCTATGTCAAGGACTTCAGAATAGCCGGCTAACACCTGGTTACTCAACCCTGCACTTTAGAGGCTGCTGCCCTATATACATGGAATCACTGGTCACTATAATAATGTTTACATACAGCTTTACTCATTTCAAATGCATATACTGTATTCTATTCTACTGTATGTTAGTCAATGCCACTCTGACATTGACGTTGCTTGTCCTAATATTTATATATTTCTTATCTCCATTGTTTAACTTTTAGATTTGTGGTATTGTTGTGAATTGTTAGATACTACTGCGTTGTAGGAGCTAGGAACACAAGCATTTAGTTAGATACTACTGCGTTGTAGGAGCTAGGAACACAAGCATTTAGTTAGATACTACTGCACTATTGGAGCTAGGAACACAAGCATTTAGTTAGATACTACTGCACTGTTAGAGCTAGGAACACAAGCATTTAGTTAGATACTACTGCACTGTTGGAGCTAGGAACACAAGCATTTAGTTAGATACTACTGCACTGTTGGAGCTAGGAACACAAGTATTTAGTTATATACTACTGCACTGTTAGAGCTAGGAACAGAAGCATTTAGTTAGATACTACTGCACTGTTAGAGCTAGGAACACAAGCATTTAGTTAGATACTACTGCGTTGTAGGAGCTAGGAACACAAGCATTTAGTTAGATACTACTGCGTTGTTGGAGCTAGAAACACAAGCATTTAGTTAGATACTACTGCGTTGTTGGAGCTAGGAACACAAGCATTTAGTTAGATACTACTGCGTTGTAGGAGCTAGGAACACAAGCATTTAGTTAGATACTACTGCGTTGTAGGAGCTAGGAACACAAGCATTTAGTTAGATACTACTGCACTGTTGGAGCTAGGAACACAAGCATTTAGTTAGATACTACTGCACTGTTAGAGATAGGAACACAAGCATTTAGTTAGATACTACTGCACTGTTAGAGCTAGGAACACAAGCATTTAGTTAGATACTACTGCATTGTAGGAGCTAGGAACACACGCATTTAGTTAGATACTACTGCATTGTTGGAGCTAGGAACACAAGCATTTAGTTAGATACTACTGCGTTGTAACAGCTAGGAACACAAGCATTTAGTTAGATACTACTGCACTGTTAGAGTTAGGAACACAAGCATTTAGTTAGATACTACTGCGTTGTAGGAGCTAGGAACACAAGCATTTAGTTAGATACTACTGCACTGTTAGAGCTAGGAACACAAGCATTTAGTTAGATACTACTGCACTGTTGGAGCTAGGAACACAAGCATTTAGTTAGATACTACTGCGTTGTAGGAGCTAGGAACACAAGCATTTAGTTAGATACTACTGCGTTGTAGGAGCTAGGAACACAAGCATTTAGTTAGATACTACTGCGTTGTAGGAGCTAGGAACACAAGCATTTAGTTAGATACTACTGCGTTGTAGGAGCTAGGAACACAAGCCTTTAGTTAGATACTACTGCACGGTTGGAGCTAGGAACACAAGCATTTAGTTAGATACTACTGCACTGTTGGAGCTAGGAACACAAGCATTTAGTTAGATACTACTGCACTGTTGGAGCTAGGAACACAAGCATTTAGTTAGATACTACTGCGTTGTAGGAGCTAGGAACACAAGCATTTAGTTAGATACTACTGCATTGTAGGAGCTAGGAACACAAGCATTTAGTTAGATACTACTGCGTTGTTGGAGCTAGGAACACAAGCATTTAGTTAGATACTACTGCGTTGTTGGAGCTAGGAACACAAGCATTTAGTTAGATACTACTGCGTTGTAGGAGCTAGGAACACAAGCATTTAGCTAGATACTACTGCGTTGTAGGAGCTAGGAACACAAGCATTTAGTTAGATACTACTGCGTTGTAGGAGCTAGGAACACAAGCATTTAGTTAGATACTACTGCATTGTAGGAGCTAGGAACACAAGCATTTAGTTAGATACTACTGCACTGTTGGAGCTAGGAACACAAGCATTTAGTTAGATACTACTGCACTGTTGGAGCTAGGAACACAAGCATTTAGTTAGATACTACTGCGTTGTTGGAGCTAGGAACACAAGCATTTAGTTAGATACTACTGCGTTGTTGGAGCTAGGAACACAAGCATTTAGTTAGATACTACTGCGTTGTAGGAGCTAGAACACAAGCATTTAGTTAGATACTACTGCGTTGTAGGAGCTAGGAACACAAGCATTTAGTTAGATACTACTGCACTGTTGGAGCTAGGAACACAAGCATTTAGTTAGATACTACTGCGTTGTAGGAGCTAGGAACACAAGCATTTAGTTAGATACTACTGCGTTGTAGGAGCTAGGAACACAAGCATTTAGTTAGATACTACTGCACTGTTGGAGCTAGGAACACAAGCATTTAGTTAGATACTACTGCGTTGTAGGAGCTAGGAACACAAGCATTTAGTTAGATACTACTGCACTGTTAGAGCTAGGAACACAAGCATTTAGTTAGATACTACTGTGTTGTAGGTTCTAGGAACACAAGCATTTAGTTACATACTACTGCGTTGTAGGAGCTAGGAACACAAGCATTTAGTTAGATACTACTGCGTTGTAGGAGCTAGGAACACAATCATTTAGTTAGATACTACTGCGTTGTAGGAGCTAGGAACACAAGCATTTAGTTAGATACTACTGCGTTGTAGGAGCTAGGAACACAAGCATTTAGTTAGATACTACTGCGTTGTAGGAGCTAGGAACACAAGCATTTAGTTAGATACTACTGCACTGTTGGAGCTAGGAACACAAGCATTTAGTTAGATACTACTGCGTTGTAGGAGCTAGGAACACAAGCATTTAGTTAGATACTACTGCATTGTAGGAGCTAGGAACACAAGCATTTAGTTAGATACTACTGCACTGTTGGAGCTAGGAACACAAGCATTTAGTTAGATACTACTGCGTTGTAGGAGCTAGGAACACAAGCATTTAGTTAGATACTACTGCATTGTAGGAGCTAGGAACACAAGCATTTAGTTAGATACTACTGCGTTGTTGGAGCTAGGAACACAAGCATTTAGTTAGATACTACTGCGTTGTTGGAGCTAGGAACACAAGCATTTAGTTAGATACTACTGCGTTGTAGGAGCTAGGAACACAAGCATTTAGTTAGATACTACTGCGTTGTAGGAGCTAGGAACACAAGCATTTAGTTAGATACTACTGCGTTGTAGGAGCTAGGAACACAAGCATTTAGTTAGATACTACTGCGTTGTTGGAGCTAGGAACACAAGCATTTAGTTAGATACTACTGCACTGTTGGAGCTAGGAACACAAGCATTTAGTTAGATACTACTGCGTTGTAGGAGCTAGGAACACAAGCATTTAGTTAGATACTACTGCGTTGTTGGAGCTAGGAACACAAGCATTTAGTTAGATACTACTGCATTGTAGGAGCTAGGAACACAAGCATTTAGTTAGATACTACTGCGTTGTAGGAGCTAGGAACACAAGCATTTAGTTAGATACTACTGCGTTGTAGGAGCTAGGAACACAAGCATTTAGTTAGATACTACTGCGTTGTAGGAGCTAGGAACACAAGCATTTAGTTAGATACTACTGCATGTAGGAGCTAGGAACACAAGCATTTAGTTAGATACTACTGCGTTGTAGGAGCTAGGAACACAAGCATTTAGTTAGATACTACTGCGTTGTAGGAGCTAGGAACACAAGCATTTAGTTAGATACTACTGCACTGTTGGAGCTAGGAACACAAGCATTTAGTTAGATACTACTGCATTGTAGGAGCTAGGAACACAAGCATTTAGTTAGATACTACTGCACTGTTGGAGCTAGGAACACAAGCATTTAGTTAGATACTACTGCGTTGTAGGAGCTAGGAACACAAGCATTTAGTTAGATACTACTGCATTGTAGGAGCTAGGAACACAAGCATTTAGTTAGATACTACTGCACTGTTGGAGCTAGGAACACAAGCATTTAGTTAGATACTACTGCATTGTAGGAGCTAGGAACACAAGCATTTAGTTAGATACTACTGCGTTGTAGGAGCTAGGAACACAAGCATTTAGTTAGATACTACTGCGTTGTAGGAGCTAGGAACACAAGCATTTAGTTAGATACTACTGCACTGTTGGAGCTAGGAACACAAGCATTTAGTTAGATACTACTGCACTGTTGGAGCTAGGAACACAAGCATTTAGTTAGATACTACTGCGTTGTAGGAGCTAGGAACACAAGCATTTAGTTAGATACTACTGCGTTGTTGGAGCTAGGAACACAAGCATTTAGTTAGATACTACTGCGTTGTAGGAGCTAGGAACACAAGCATTTAGTTAGATACTACTGCGTTGTAGGAGCTAGGAACACAAGCATTTAGTTAGATACTACTGCGTTGTAGGAGCTAGGAACACAAGCATTTAGTTAGATACTACTGCGTTGTAGGAGCTAGGAACACAAGCATTTAGTTAGATACTACTGCACTGTTGGAGCTAGGAACACAAGCATTTAGTTACATACTACTGCATTGTAGGAGCTAGGAACACAAGCATTTAGTTAGATACTACTGCACTGTTGGAGCTAGGAACACAAGCATTTAGTTAGATACTACTGCACTGTTGGAGCTAGGAACACAAGCATTTAGTTAGATACTACTGCGTTGTAGGAGCTAGGAACACAAGCATTTAGTTAGATACTACTGCACTGTTAGAGCTAGGAACACAAGCATTTAGTTAGATACTACTGCACTGTTGGAGCTAGGAACACAAGCATTTAGTTAGATACTACTGCGTTGTAGGAGCTAGGAACACAAGCATTTAGTTAGATACTACTGCGTTGTAGGAGCTAGGAACACAAGCATTTAGTTAGATACTACTGCACTGTTGGAGCTAGGAACACAAGCATTTAGTTAGATACTACTGCACTGTTGGAGCTAGGAACACAAGCATTTAGTTAGATACTACTGCGTTGTAGGAGCTAGGAACACAAGCATTTAGTTAGATACTACTGCACTGTTAGAGCTAGGAACACAAGCATTTAGTTAGATACTACTGCACTGTTGGAGCTAGGAACACAAGCATTTAGTTAGATACTACTGCGTTTGTAGGAGCTAGGAACACAAGCATTTAGTTAGATACTACTGCGTTGTAGGAGCTAGGAACACAAGCATTTAGTTAGATACTACTGCACTGTAGGAGCTAGGAACACAAGCATTTAGTTAGATACTACTGCACTGTTGGAGCTAGGAACACAAGCATTTAGTTAGATACTACTGCACTGTTGTAGAGCTAGGAACACAAGCATTTAGTTAGATACTACTGCACTGTTGGAGCTAGGAACACAAGCATTTAGTTAGATACTACTGCGTTGTAGGAGCTAGGAACACAAGCATTTAGTTAGATACTACTGCATTGTAGGAGCTAGGAACACAAGCATTTAGTTAGATACTACTGCGTTGTTGGAGCTAGGAACACAAGCATTTAGTTAGATACTACTGCGTTGTAGGAGCTAGGAACACAAGCATTTAGTTAGATACTACTGCACTGTAGGAGCTAGGAACACAAGCATTTAGTTAGATACTACTGCGTTGTTGGAGCTAGGAACACAAGCATTTAGTTAGATACTACTGCGTTGTTGGAGCTAGGAACACAAGCATTTAGTTAGATACTACTGCACTGTAGGAGCTAGGAACACAAGCATTTAGTTAGATACTACTGCGTTGTAGGAGCTAGGAACACAAGCATTTAGTTAGATACTACTGCGTTGTAGAGCTAGGAACACAAGCATTTAGTTAGATACTACTGCACTGTTGGAGCTAGGAACACAAGCATTTAGTTAGATACTACTGCACTGTTGGAGCTAGGAACACAAGCATTTAGTTAGATACTACTGCGTTGTAGGAGCTAGGAACACAAGCATTTAGTTAGATACTACTGCGTTGTAGGAGCTAGGAACACAAGCATTTAGTTAGATACTACTGCGTTGTAGGAGCTAGGAACACAAGCATTTAGTTAGATACTACTGCGTTGTAGGAGCTAGGAACACAAGCATTTAGTTAGATACTACTGCGTTGTAGGAGCTAGGAACACAAGCATTTAGTTAGATACTACTGCGTTGTTGGAGCTAGGAACACAAGCATTTAGTTAGATACTACTGCGTTGTAGGAGCTAGGAACACAAGCATTTAGTTAGATACTACTGCGTTGTAGGAGCTAGGAACACAAGCATTTAGTTAGATACTACTGCGTTGTAGGAGCTAGGAACACAAGCATTTAGTTAGATACTACTGCACTGTTGGAGCTAGGAACACAAGCATTTAGTTAGATACTACTGCATTGTAGGAGCTAGGAACACAAGCATTTAGTTAGATACTACTGCACTGTTGGAGCTAGGAACACAAGCATTTAGTTAGATACTACTGCGTTGTAGGAGCTAGGAACACAAGCATTTAGTTAGATACTACTGCATTGTAGGAGCTAGGAACACAAGCATTTAGTTAGATACTACTGCGTTGTTGGAGCTAGGAACACAAGCATTTAGTTAGATACTACTGCATTGTAGGAGCTAGGAACACACGCATTTAGCTAGATACTACTGCGTTGTAGGAGCTAGGAACACAAGCATTTAGTTAGATACTACTGGTTGTAGGAGCTAGGAACACAAGCATTTAGTTAGATACTACTGCACTGTTGGAGCTAGGAACACAAGCATTTAGTTAGATACTACTGCACTGTTGGAGCTAGGAACACAAGCATTTAGTTAGATACTACTGCGTTGTAGGAGCTAGGAACACAAGCATTTAGTTAGATACTACTGCGTTGTTGGAGCTAGGAACACAAGCATTTAGTTAGATACTACTGCGTTGTAGGAGCTAGGAACACAAGCATTTAGTTAGATACTACTGCGTTGTAGGAGCTAGGAACACAAGCATTTAGTTAGATACTACTGCGTTGTAGGAGCTAGGAACACAAGCATTTAGTTAGATACTACTGCGTTGTAGGAGCTAGGAACACAAGCATTTAGTTAGATACTACTGCGTTGTAGGAGCTAGGAACACAAGCATTTAGTTAGATACTACTGCGTTGTAGGAGCTAGGAACACAAGCATTTAGTTAGATACTACTGCACTGTTGGAGCTAGGAACACAAGCATTTAGTTAGATACTACTGCGTTGTAGGAGCTAGGAACACAAGCATTTAGTTAGATACTACTGCGTTGTAGGAGCTAGGAACACAAGCATTTAGTTAGATACTACTGCACTGTTAGAGCTAGGAACACAAGCATTTAGTTAGATACTACTGCACTGTTGGAGCTAGGAACACAAGCATTTAGTTAGATACTACTGCGTTGTAGGAGCTAGGAACACAAGCATTTAGTTAGATACTACTGCGTTGTAGGAGCTAGGAACACAAGCATTTAGTTAGATACT
Organism: Oncorhynchus nerka; assembly: GCF_034236695.1. Classification (NCBI taxonomy): domain Eukaryota; kingdom Metazoa; phylum Chordata; class Actinopteri; order Salmoniformes; family Salmonidae; genus Oncorhynchus; species Oncorhynchus nerka. The sequence continues at coordinate 78,033,326 of NC_088413.1, read as the reverse complement.
ACTGCGTTGTAGGAGCTAGGAACACAAGCCTTTAGTTAGATACTACTGCACGGTTGGAGCTAGGAACACAAGCATTTAGTTAGATACTACTGCACTGTTGGAGCTAGGAACACAAGCATTTAGTTAGATACTACTGCATTGTAGGAGCTAGGAACACAAGCATTTAGTTAGATACTACTGCATTGTAGAGCTAGGAACACAAGCATTTAGTTAGATACTACTGCACTGTAGGAGCTAGGAACACAAGCATTTAGTTAGATACTACTGCGTTGTAGGAGCTAGGAACACAAGCATTTAGTTAGATACTACTGCATTGTAGGAGCTAGGAACACAAGCATTTAGTTAGATACTACTGCGTTGTAGGAGCTAGGAACACAAGCATTTAGTTAGATACTACTGCGTTGTAGGAGCTAGGAACACAAGCATTTAGTTAGATACTACTGCACTGTTAGAGTTAGGAACACAAGCATTTAGTTAGATACTACTGCGTTGTAGGAGCTAGGAACACAAGCATTTAGTTAGATACTACTGCACTGTTAGAGCTAGGAACACAAGCATTTAGTTAGATACTACTGCACTGTTGGAGCTAGGAACACAAGCATTTAGTTAGATACTACTGCACTGTTAGAGCTAGGAACACAAGCATTTAGTTAGATACTACTGCACTGTAGGAGCTAGGAACACAAGCATTTAGTTAGATACTACTGCGTTGTAGGAGCTAGGAACACAAGCATTTAGTTAGATACTACTGCGTTGTAGGAGCTAGGAACACAAGCATTTAGTTAGATACTACTGCGTTGTAGGAGCTAGGAACACAAGCATTTAGTTAGATACTACTGCGTTGTAGGAGCTAGGAACACAAGCATTTAGTTAGATACTACTGCGTTGTAGGAGCTAGGAACACAAGCATTTAGTTAGATACTACTGCGTTGTAGGAGCTAGGAACACAAGCATTTAGTTAGATACTACTGCACTGTTGGAGCTAGGAACACAAGCATTTAGTTAGATACTACTGCGTTGTTGGAGCTAGGAACACAAGCATTTAGTTAGATACTACTGCGTTGTAGCAGCTAGGAACACAAGCATTTAGTTAGATACTACTGCACTGTTAGAGTTAGGAACACAAGCATTTAGTTAGATACTACTGCACTGTTGGAGTTAGGAACACAAGAATTTAGTTAGATACTACTGCACTTGTTAGAGCTAGGAACACAAGAATTTAGTTAGATACTACTGCACTGTTGGAGCTAGGAACACAAGCATTTAGTTAGATACTACTGCGTTGTAGGAGCTAGGAACACAAGCATTTAGTTAGATACTACTGCGTTGTAGGAGCTAGGAACACAAGCATTTAGTTAGATACTACTGCGTTGTAGGAGCTAGGAACACAAGCATTTAGTTAGATACTACTGCGTTGTAGGAGCTAGGAACACAAGCATTTAGTTAGATACTACTGCACGTTGTAGGAGCTAGGAACACAAGCATTTAGTTAGATACTACTGCACTGTTGGGAGCTAGGAACACAAGCATTTAGTTAGATACTACTGCGTTGTAGGAGCTAGGAACACAAGCATTTAGTTAGATACTACTGCGTTGTAGGAGCTAGGAACACAAGCATTTAGTTAGATACTACTGGTTGTAGGAGCTAGGAACACAAGCATTTAGTTAGATACTACTGCGTTGTAGGAGCTAGGAACACAAGCATTTAGTTACATACTACTGCATTGTAGGAGCTAGGAACACAAGCATTTAGTTAGATACTACTGCGTTGTAGGAGCTAGGAACACAAGCATTTAGTTAGATACTACTGCAATGTTGGAGCTAGGAACACAAGCATTTAGTTAGATACTACTGCGTTGTAGGAGCTAGGAACACAAGCATTTAGTTAGATACTACTGCACTGTTAGAGTTAGGAACACAAGCATTTAGTTAGATACTACTGCGTTGTAGGAGCTAGGAACACAAGCATTTAGTTAGATACTACTGCACTGTTAGAGCTAGGAACACAAGCATTTAGTTAGATACTACTGCACTGTTGGAGCTAGGAACACAAGCATTTAGTTAGATACTACTGCGTTGTAGGAGCTAGGAACACAAGCATTTAGTTAGATACTACTGCGTTGTAGGAGCTAGGAACACAAGCATTTAGTTAGATACTACTGCAATGTTGGAGCTAGGAACACAAGCATTTAGTTAGATACTACTGCGTTGTAGGAGCTAGGAACACAAGCATTTAGTTAGATACTACTGCACTTGTTGGAGCTAGGAACACAAGCATTTAGTTAGATACTACTGCACTGTTGGAGCTAGGAACACAAGCATTTAGTTAGATACTACTGCGTTGTAGGAGCTAGGAACACAAGCATTTAGTTAGATACTACTGCACTGTTGGAGCTAGGAACACAAGCATTTAGTTAGATACTACTGCACTGTTGGAGCTAGGAACACAAGCATTTAGTTAGATACTACTGCGTTGTAGGAGCTAGGAACACAAGCATTTAGTTAGATACTACTGCGTTGTAGGAGCTAGGAACACAAGCATTTAGTTAGATACTACTGCACTGTTGGAGCTAGGAACACAAGCATTTAGTTAGATACTACTGCGTTGTAGGAGCTAGGAACACAAGCATTTAGTTAGATACTACTGCGTTGTTGGAGCTAGGAACACAAGCATTTAGTTAGATACTACTGCGTTGTAGGAGCTAGGAACACAAGCATTTAGTTAGATACTACTGCGTTGTAGGAGCTAGGAACACAAGCATTTAGTTAGATACTACTGCGTTGTAGGAGCTAGGAACACAAGCATTTAGTTAGATACTACTGCGTTGTAGGAGCTAGGAACACAAGCATTTAGTTAGATACTACTGCGTTGTAGGAGCTAGGAACACAAGCATTTAGTTAGATACTACTGCGTTGTAGGAGCTAGGAACACAAGCATTTAGTTAGATACTACTGCACTGTTGGAGCTAGGAACACAAGCATTTAGTTAGATACTACTGCGTTGTAGGAGCTAGGAACACAAGCATTTAGTTAGATACTACTGCGTTGTAGGAGCTAGGAACACAAGCATTTAGTTAGATACTACTGCACTGTTAGAGCTAGGAACACAAGCATTTAGTTAGATACTACTGCGTTGTAGGAGCTAGGAACACAAGCATTTAGTTAGATACTACTGCACTGTTGTAGGAGCTAGGAACACAAGCATTTAGTTAGATACTACTGCACTGTTGGAGCTAGGAACACAAGCATTTAGTTAGATACTACTGCGTTGTAGGAGCTAGGAACACAAGCATTTAGTTAGATACTACTGCGTTGTAGGAGCTAGGAACACAAGCATTTAGTTAGATACTACTGCGTTGTAGGAGCTAGGAACACAAGCATTTAGTTAGATACTACTGCACGGTTGGAGCTAGGAACACAAGCATTTAGTTAGATACTACTGCACTGTTGGAGCTAGGAACACAAGCATTTAGTTAGATACTACTGCATTGTAGGAGCTAGGAACACAAGCATTTAGTTAGATACTACTGCATTGTAGGAGCTAGGAACACAAGCATTTAGTTAGATACTACTGCGTTGTAGGAGCTAGGAACACAAGCATTTAGTTAGATACTACTGCGTTGTAGGAGCTAGGAACACAAGCATTTAGTTACATACTACTGCATTGTAGGAGCTAGGAACACAAGCATTTAGTTAGATACTACTGCGTTTTAGGAGCTAGGAACACAAGCATTTAGTTAGATACTACTGCGTTGTTGGAGCTAGGAACACAAGCATTTAGTTAGATACTACTGCGTTGTAGGAGCTAGGAACACAAGCATTTAGCTAGATACTACTGCGTTGTAGGAGCTAGGAACACAAGCATTTAGTTAGATACTACTGCGTTGTAGGAGCTAGGAACACAAGCATTTAGTTAGATACTACTGCGTTGTAGGAGCTAGGAACACAAGCATTTAGTTAGATACTACTGCGTTGTAGGAGCTAGGAACACAAGCATTTAGTTAGATACTACTGCGTTGTAGGAGCTAGGAACACAAGCATTTAGTTAGATACTACTGCGTTGTAGGAGCTAGGAACACAAGCATTTAGTTAGATACTACTGCACTGTTGGAGCTAGGAACACAAGCATTTAGTTAGATATTACTGCGTTGTAGGAGCTAGGAACACAAGCATTTAGTTAGATACTACTGCGTTGTAGCAGCTAGGAACACAAGCATTTAGTTAGATACTACTGCACTGTTAGAGCTAGGAACACAAGCATTTAGTTAGATACTACTGCGTTGTAGGAGCTAGGAACACAAGCATTTAGTTAGATACTACTGCACTGTTAGAGCTAGGAACACAAGCATTTAGTTAGATACTACTGCACTGTTGGAGCTAGGAACACAAGCATTTAGTTAGATACTACTGCGTTGTAGGAGCTAGGAACACAAGCATTTAGTTAGATACTACTGCGTTGTAGGAGCTAGGAACACAAGCATTTAGTTAGATACTACTGCGTTGTAGGAGCTAGGAACACAAGCATTTAGTTAGATACTACTGCGTTGTAGGAGCTAGGAACACAAGCCTTTAGTTAGATACTACTGCACGGTTGGAGCTAGGAACACAAGCATTTAGTTAGATACTACTGCACTGTTGGAGCTAGGAACACAAGCATTTAGTTAGATACTACTGCGTTGTAGGAGCTAGGAACACAAGCATTTAGTTAGATACTACTGCGTTGTAGGAGCTAGGAACACAAGCATTTAGTTAGATACTACTGGTTGTAGGAGCTAGGAACACAAGCATTTAGTTAGATACTACTGCGTTGTAGGAGCTAGGAACACAAGCATTTAGTTACATACTACTGCATTGTAGGAGCTAGGAACACAAGCATTTAGTTAGATACTACTGCGTTGTAGGAGCTAGGAACACAAGCATTTAGTTAGATACTACTGCAATGTTGGAGCTAGGAACACAAGCATTTAGTTAGATATTACTGCGTTGTAGGAGCTAGGAACACAAGCATTTAGTTAGATACTACTGCATTGTAGGAGCTAGGAACACAAGCATTTAGTTAGATACTACTGCACTGTTAGAGTTAGGAACACAAGCATTTAGTTAGATACTACTGCGTTGTAGGAGCTAGGAACACAAGCATTTAGTTAGATACTACTGCACTGTTAGAGCTAGGAACACAAGCATTTAGTTAGATACTACTGCACTGTTGGAGCTAGGAACACAAGCATTTAGTTAGATACTACTGCGTTGTAGGAGCTAGGAACACAAGCATTTAGCTAGATACTACTGCGTTGTAGGAGCTAGGAACACAAGCATTTAGTTAGATACTACTGCAATGTTGGAGCTAGGAACACAAGCATTTAGTTAGATACTACTGCGTTGTAGGAGCTAGGAACACAAGCCTTTAGTTATATACTACTGCACTGTTGGAGCTAGGAACACAAGCATTTAGTTAGATACTACTGCACTGTTGGAGCTAGGAACACAAGCATTTAGTTAGATACTACTGCGTTGTAGGAGCTAGGAACACAAGCATTTAGTTAGATACTACTGCGTTGTAGGAGCTAGGAACACAAGCATTTAGTTAGATACTACTGCGTTGTAGGAGCTAGGAACACAAGCATTTAGTTAGATACTACTGCGTTGTAGGAGCTAGGAACACAAGCATTTAGTTAGATACTACTGCGTTGTAGGAGCTAGGAACACAAGCATTTAGTTAGATACTACTGCACTGTTGGAGCTAGGAACACAAGCATTTAGTTAGATACTACTGCACTGTTGGAGCTAGGAACACAAGCATTTAGTTAGATACTACTGCGTTGTAGGAGCTAGGAACACAAGCATTTAGTTAGATACTACTGCGTTGTAGGAGCTAGGAACACAAGCATTTAGTTAGATACTACTGCGTTGTAGGAGCTAGGAACACAAGCCTTTAGTTAGATACTACTGCACGGTTGGAGCTAGGAACACAAGCATTTAGTTAGATACTACTGCACTGTTGGAGCTAGGAACACAAGCATTTAGTTAGATACTACTGCATTGTAGGAGCTAGGAACACAAGCATTTAGTTAGATACTACTGCATTGTAGGAGCTAGGAACACAAGCATTTAGTTAGATACTACTGGTTGTAGGAGCTAGGAACACAAGCATTTAGTTAGATACTACTGCGTTGTAGGAGCTAGGAACACAAGCATTTAGTTACATACTACTGCATTGTAGGAGCTAGGAACACAAGCATTTAGTTAGATACTACTGCGTTGTAGGAGCTAGGAACACAAGCATTTAGTTAGATACTACTGCAATGTTGGAGCTAGGAACACAAGCATTTAGTTAGATACTACTGCGTTGTTGGAGCTAGGAACACAAGCATTTAGTTAGATACTACTGCGTTGTAGGAGCTAGGAACACAAGCATTTAGTTAGATACTACTGCGTTGTAGGAGCTAGGAACACAAGCATTTAGTTAGATACTACTGCGTTGTAGGAGCTAGGAACACAAGCATTTAGTTAGATACTACTGCGTTGTAGGAGCTAGGAACACAAGCATTTAGTTAGATACTACTGCGTTGTAGGAGCCAGGAACACAAGCATTTAGTTAGATACTACTGCGTTGTAGGAGCTAGGAACACAAGCATTTAGTTAGATACTACTGCGTTGTAGGAGCTAGGAACACAAGCATTTAGTTAGATACTACTGCGTTGTAGGAGCTAGGAACACAAGCATTTAGTTAGATACTACTGCGTTGTAGGAGCTAGGAACACAAGCATTTAGTTAGATACTACTGCGTTGTAGGAGCTAGGAACACAAGCATTTAGTTAGATACTACTGCGTTGTAGGAGCTAGGAACACAAGCATTTAGTTAGATACTACTGCGTTGTGTGGAGCTAGGAACACAAGCATTTAGTTAGATACTACTGCGTTGTAGGAGCTAGGAACACAAGCATTTAGTTAGATACTACTGCGTTGTAGGAGCTAGGAACACAAGCATTTAGTTAGATACTACTGCGTTGTAGGAGCTAGGAACACAAGCATTTAGTTAGATACTACTGCGTTGTAGGAGCTAGGAACACAAGCATTTAGTTAGATACTACTGCGTTGTAGGAGCTAGGAACACAAGCATTTAGTTAGATACTACTGCGTTGTAGGAGCTAGGAACACAAGCATTTAGTTAGATACTACTGCGTTGTAGGAGCTAGGAACACAAGCATTTAGTTAGATACTACTGCACTGTTGGAGCTAGGAACACAAGCATTTAGTTAGATACTACTGCGTTGTAGGAGCTAGGAACACAAGCATTTAGTTAGATACTACTGCGTTGTAGGAGCTAGGAACACAAGCATTTAGTTAGATACTACTGCACTGTTAGAGCTAGGAACACAAGCATTTAGTTAGATACTACTGCGTTGTAGGAGCTAGGAACACAAGCCTTTAGTTAGATACTACTGCACGGTTGGAGCTAGGAACACAAGCATTTAGTTAGATACTACTGCGTTGTAGGAGCTAGGAACACAAGCATTTAGTTAGATACTACTGCACTTGTAGGAGCTAGGAACACAAGCATTTAGTTAGATACTACTGCGTTGTAGGAGCTAGGAACACAAGCATTTAGTTAGATACTACTGCGTTGTAGGAGCTAGGAACACAAGCATTTAGTTAGATACTACTGCGTTGTAGGAGCTAGGAACACAAGCATTTAGTTAGATACTACTGCACTGTTGGAGCTAGGAACACAAGCATTTAGTTAGATACTACTGCGTTGTAGGAGCTAGGAACACAAGCATTTAGTTAGATACTACTGCACTGTTGGAGCTAGGAACACAAGCATTTAGTTAGATACTACTGCGTTGTAGGAGCTAGGAACACAAGCATTTAGTTAGATACTACTGCGTTGTAGGAGCTAGGAACACAAGCATTTAGTTAGATACTACTGCGTTGTAGGAGCTAGGAACACAAGCATTTAGTTAGATACTACTGGTTGTAGGAGCTAGGAACACAAGCATTTAGTTAGATACTACTGCACTGTTGGAGCTAGGAACACAAGCATTTAGTTAGATACTACTGCACTGTTGGAGCTAGGAACACAAGCATTTAGTTAGATACTACTGCGTTGTAGGAGCTAGGAACACAAGCATTTAGTTAGATACTACTGCACTGTAGGAGCTAGGAACACAAGCATTTAGTTAGATACTACTGCAATTGTTGGAGCTAGGAACACAAGCATTTAGTTAGATACTACTGCGTTGTAGGAGCTAGGAACACAAGCATTTAGTTAGATACTACTGCACTGTTGGAGCTAGGAACACAAGCATTTAGTTAGATACTACTGCACTGTTGGAGCTAGGAACACAAGCATTTAGTTAGATACTACTGCGTTGTAGGAGCTAGGAACACAAGCATTTAGTTAGATACTACTGCGTTGTAGGAGCTAGGAACACAAGCATTTAGTTAGATACTACTGCGTTGTAGGAGCTAGGAACACAAGCATTTAGTTAGATACTACTGCACTGTTGGAGCTAGGAACACAAGCATTTAGTTAGATACTACTGCACTGTTGGAGCTAGGAACACAAGCATTTAGTTAGATACTACTGCGTTGTAGGAGCTAGGAACACAAGCATTTAGTTAGATACTACTGCGTTGTAGGAGCTAGGAACACAAGCATTTAGTTAGATACTACTGCACTGTAGGAGCTAGGAACACAAGCATTTAGTTAGATACTACTGCACTGTTGGAGCTAGGAACACAAGCATTTAGTTAGATACTACTGCACTGTTGGAGCTAGGAACACAAGCATTTAGTTAGATACTACTGCACTGTTGGAGCTAGGAACACAAGCATTTAGTTAGATACTACTGCACTGTAGGAGCTAGGAACACAAACATTTAGTTAGATACTACTGCACTGTTGGAGCTAGGAACACAAGCATTTAGTTAGATACTACTGCGTTGTAGGAGCTAGGAACACAAGCATTTAGTTAGATACTACTGCGTTGTAGGAGCTAGGAACACAAGCATTTAGTTAGATACTACTGCGTTGTAGGAGCTAGGAACACAAGCATTTAGTTAGATACTACTGCGTTGTAGGAGCTAGGAACACAAGCATTTAGTTAGATACTACTGCACTGTAGGAGCTAGGAACACAAGCATTTAGTTAGATACTACTGCACTTGTTGGAGCTAGGAACACAAGCATTTAGTTAGATACTACTGCGTTGTAGGAGCTAGGAACACAAGCATTTAGTTAGATACTACTGCACTGTTGGAGCTAGGAACACAAGCATTTAGTTAGATACTACTGCGTTGTAGGAGCTAGGAACACAAGCATTTAGTTAGATACTACTGCGTTGTAGGAGCTAGGAACACAAGCATTTAGTTAGATACTACTGCGTTGTAGGAGCTAGGAACACAAGCATTTAGTTAGATACTACTGCGTTGTAGGAGCTAGGAACACAAGCATTTAGTTAGATACTACTGCGTTGTAGGAGCTAGGAACACAAGCATTTAGTTAGATACTACTGCACTGTTGGAGCTAGGAACACAAGCATTTAGTTAGATACTACTGCGTTGTAGGAGCTAGGAACACAAGCATTTAGTTAGATACTACTGCACTGTTAGAGTTAGGAACACAAGCATTTAGTTAGATACTACTGCGTTGTAGGAGCTAGGAACACAAGCATTTAGTTAGATACTACTGCGTTGTAGGAGCTAGGAACACAAGCATTTAGTTAGATACTACTGCACTGTTGGAGCTAGGAACACAAGCATTTAGTTAGATACTACTGCGTTGTAGGAGCTAGGAACACAAGCATTTAGTTAGATACTACTGCGTTGTAGGAGCTAGGAACACAAGCATTTAGTTAGATACTACTGCGTTGTAGGACCTAGGAACACAAGCATTTAGTTAGATACTACTGCATTGTAGGAGCTAGGAACACAATCATTTAGTTAGATACTACTGCGTTGTAGCAGCTAGGAACACAAGCATTTAGTTAGATACTACTGCACTGTTGGAGCTAGGAACACAAGCATTTAGTTAGATACTACTGCGTTGTAGGAGCTAGGAACACAAGCATTTAGCTAGATACTACTGCACTGTTGGAGCTAGGAACACAAGCATTTAGTTAGATACTACTGCGTTGTAGGAGCTAGGAACACAAGCATTTAGTTAGATACTACTGCATTGTAGGAGCTAGGAACACAAGCATTTAGTTAGATACTAATGCGTTGTAGCAGCTAGGAACACAAGCATTTAGTTAGATACTACTGCACTGTTAGGAGCTAGGAACACAAGCATTTAGTTAGATACTACTGCGTTGTAGGAGCTAGGAACACAAGCATTTAGTTAGATACTACTGCGTTGTAGGAGCTAGGAACACAAGCATTTAGTTAGATACTACTGCGTTGTAGGAGCTAGGAACACAAGCATTTAGTTAGATACTACTGCGTTGTAGGAGCTAGGAACACAAGCATTTAGTTAGATACTACTGCATTGTAGGAGCTAGGAACACAAGCATTTAGTTAGATACTACTGCGTTGTAGGAGCTAGGAACACAAGCATTTAGTTAGATACTACTGTGTTGTAGGAGCTAGGAACACAAGCATTTAGTTAGATACTACTGCAATGTTGGAGCTAGGAACACAAGCATTTAGTTAGATACTACTGCGTTGTAGGAGCTAGGAACACAAGCATTTAGTTAGATACTACTGCGTTGTAGGAGCTAGGAACACAAGCATTTAGTTAGATACTACTGCGTTGTAGGAGCTAGGAACACAAGCATTTAGTTAGATACTACTGCGTTGTTGGAGCTAGGAACACAAGCATTTAGTTAGATACTACTGCATTGTAGGAGCTAGGAACACAAGCATTTAGTTAGATACTACTGCGTTGTAGCAGCTAGGAACACAAGCATTTAGTTAGATACTACTGCACTGTTAGAGTTAGGAACACAAGCATTTAGTTAGATACTACTGCGTTGTAGGAGCTAGGAACACAAGCATTTAGTTAGATACTACTGCACTGTTAGAGTTAGGAACACAAGCATTTAGTTAGATACTACTGCGTTGTAGGAGCTAGGAACACAAGCATTTAGTTAGATACTACTGCACTGTTGGAGCTAGGAACACAAGCATTTAGTTAGATACTACTGCGTTGTAGGAGCTAGGAACACAAGCATTTAGTTAGATACTACTGCGTTGTAGGAGCTAGGAACACAAGCATTTAGTTAGATACTACTATTTTGTAGGAGCTAGGAACACAAGCATTTAGTTAGATACTACTGCACTGTTGGAGCTAGGAACACAAGCATTTAGTTAGATACTACTGCGTTGTAGGAGCTAGGAACACAAGCATTTAGCTAGATACTACTGCACTGTTGGAGCTAGGAACACAAGCATTTAGTTAGATACTACTGCGTTGTAGGAGCTAGGAACACAAGCATTTAGTTAGATACTACTGCGTTGTAGGAGCTAGGAACACAAGCATTTAGTTAGATACTACTGCGTTGTAGGAGCTAGGAACACAAGCATTTAGTTAGATACTACTGCGTTTTAGGAGCTAGGAACACAAGCATTTAGTTAGATACTACTGCGTTGTAGCAGCTAGGAACACAAGCATTTAGTTAGATACTACTGCACTGTTAGAGTTAGGAACACAAGCATTTAGTTAGATACTACTGCGTTGTAGGAGCTAGGAACACAAGCATTTAGTTAGATACTACTGCACTGTTAGAGTTAGGAACACAAGCATTTAGTTAGATACTACTGCGTTGTAGGAGCTAGGAACACAAGCATTTAGTTAGATACTACTGCGTTGTAGGAGCTAGGAACACAAGCATTTAGTTAGATACTACTGCACTGTTGGAGCTAGGAACACAAGCATTTAGTTAGATACTACTGCGTTGTAGGAGCTAGGAACACAAGCATTTAGTTAGATACTACTGCGTTGTAGGAGCTAGGAACACAAGCATTTAGTTAGATACTACTGCGTTGTAGGAGCTAGGAACACAAGCATTTAGTTAGATACTACTGCATTGTTGGAGCTAGGAACACAAGCATTTAGTTAGATACTACTGCGTTGTAGGAGCTAGGAACACAAGCATTTAGTTAGATACTACTGCACTGTTGGAGCTAGGAACACAAGCATTTAGTTAGATACTACTGCGTTGTAGGAGCTAGGAACACAAGCATTTAGTTAGATACTACTGCACTGTTGGAGCTAGGAACACAAGCATTTAGTTAGATACTACTGCGTTGTAGGAGCTAGGAACACAAGCATTTAGTTAGATACTACTGCGTTGTAGGAGCTAGGAACACAAGCATTTAGTTAGATACTACTGCGTTGTAGGAGCTAGGAACACAAGCATTTAGTTAGATACTACTGCGTTTTAGGAGCTAGGAACACAAGCATTTAGTTACATACTACTGCATTGTAGGAGCTAGGAACACAAGCATTTAGTTAGATACTACTGCGTTGTAGCAGCTAGGAACACAAGCATTTAGTTAGATACTACTGCACTGTTAGAGTTAGGAACACAAGCATTTAGTTAGATACTACTGCGTTGTAGGAGCTAGGAACACAAGCATTTAGTTAGATACTACTGCGTTGTAGGAGCTAGGAACACAAGCATTTAGTTAGATACTACTGCATTGTAGGAGCTAGGAACACAAGCACTTAGTTAGATACTACTGCGTTGTAGGAGCTAGGAACACAAGCATTTAGTTACATACTACTGCATTGTAGGAGCTAGGAACACAAGCATTTAGTTATATACTACTGCGTTGTAGCAGCTAGGAACACAAGCATTTAGTTAGATACTACTGTGTTGTAGGAGCTAGGAACACAAGCATTTAGTTAGATACTACTGCAATGTTGGAGCTAGGAACACAAGCATTTAGTTAGATATTACTGCGTTGTAGGAGCTAGGAACACAAGCATTTAGTTAGATACTACTGCGTTGTAGGAGCTAGGAACACAAGCATTTAGTTAGATACTACTGCGTTGTAGGAGCTAGGAACACAAGCATTTAGTTAGATACTACTGCGTTTTAGGAGCTAGGAACACAAGCATTTAGTTACATACTACTGCATTGTAGGAGCTAGGAACACAAGCATTTAGTTAGATACTACTGCGTTGTAGCAGCTAGGAACACAAGCATTTAGTTAGATACTACTGCACTGTTAGAGTTAGGAACACAAGCATTTAGTTAGATACTACTGCGTTGTAGCAGCTAGGAACACAAGCATTTAGTTAGATACTACTGCACTGTTAGAGTTAGGAACACAAGCATTTAGTTAGATACTACTATGTTGTAGGAGCTAGGAACACAAGCATTTAGTTAGATACTACTGCACTGTTGGAGCTAGGAACACAAGCATTTAGTTAGATACTACTGCGTTGTAGGAGCTAGGAACACAAGCATTTAGCTAGATACTACTGCACTGTTGGAGCTAGGAACACAAGCATTTAGTTAGATACTACTGCGTTGTAGGAGCTAGGAACACAAGCATTTAGTTAGATACTACTGCGTTGTAGGAGCTAGGAACACAAGCATTTAGTTAGATACTACTGCGTTGTAGGAGCTAGGAACACAAGCATTTAGTTAGATACTACTGCATTGTAGGAGCTAGGAACACAAGCATTTAGTTAGATACTACTGCGTTGTAGGAGCTAGGAACACAAGCATTTAGTTAGATACTACTGCACTGTTAGAGTTAGGAACACAAGCATTTAGTTAGATACTACTGCGTTTTAGGAGCTAGGAACACAAGCATTTAGTTAGATACTACTGCACTGTTAGAGCTAGGAACACAAGCATTTAGTTAGATACTACTGCACTGTTGGAGTTAGGAACACAAGCATTTAGTTAGATACTACTGCGTTGTAGGAGCTAGGAACACAAGCATTTAGTTAGATACTACTGCGTTGTAGGAGCTAGGAACACAAGCATTTAGTTAGATACTACTGCGTTGTAGGAGCTAGGAACACAAGCATTTAGTTAGATACTACTGCGTTGTAGGAGCTAGGAACACAAGCATTTAGTTAGATACTACTGCGTTGTAGGAGCTAGGAACACAAGCATTTAGTTAGATACTACTGCACTGTTGGAGCTAGGAACACAAGCATTTAGTTAGATACTACTGCGTTGTAGGAGCTAGGAACACAAGCATTTAGTTAGATACTACTGCACTGTTGGAGCTAGGAACACAAGCATTTAGTTAGATACTACTGCGTTGTAGGAGCTAGGAACACAAGCATTTAGTTAGATACTACTGCGTTGTAGGAGCTAGGAACACAAGCATTTAGTTAGATACTACTGCGTTGTAGGAGCTAGGAACACAAGCATTTAGTTAGATACTACTGCGTTGTAGGAGCTAGGAACACAAGCATTTAGTTAGATACTACTGCATTGTAGGAGCTAGGAACACAAGCATTTAGTTAGATACTACTGCGTTGTAGGAGCTAGGAACACAAGCATTTAGTTAGATACTACTGCACTGTTAGAGTTAGGAACACAAGCATTTAGTTAGATACTACTGCGTTGTAGGAGCTAGGAACACAAGCATTTAGTTAGATACTACTGCACTGTTGGAGCTAGGAACACAAGCATTTAGTTAGATACTACTGCGTTGTAGGAGCTAGGAACACAAGCATTTAGTTAGATACTACTGCGTTGTAGGAGCTAGGAACACAAGCATTTAGTTAGATACTACTGCGTTGTAGGAGCTAGGAACACAAGCATTTAGTTAGATACTACTGCGTTGTAGGAGCTAGGAACACAAGCATTTAGTTAGATACTACTGCGTTGTAGGAGCTAGGAACACAAGCATTTAGTTAGATACTACTGCGTTGTAGGAGCTAGGAACACAAGCATTTAGTTACATACTACTGCATTGTAGGAGCTAGGAACACAAGCATTTAGTTAGATACTACTGCGTTGTAGCAGCTAGGAACACAAGCATTTAGTTAGATACTACTGCACTGTTAGAGTTAGGAACACAAGCATTTAGTTAGATACTACTGCGTTTTAGGAGCTAGGAACACAAGCATTTAGTTAGATACTACTGCACTGTTAGAGCTAGGAACACAAGCATTTAGTTAGATACTACTGCACTGTTGGAGCTAGGAACACAAGCATTTAGTTAGATACTACTGCGTTGTAGGAGCTAGGAACACAAGCATTTAGTTAGATACTACTGCGTTGTAGGAGCTAGGAACACAAGCATTTAGTTAGATACTACTGCGTTGTAGGAGCTAGGAACACAAGCATTTAGTTAGATACTACTGCGTTGTAGGAGCTAGGAACACAAGCATTTAGTTAGATACTACTATGTTGTAGGAGCTAGGAACACAAGCATTTAGTTAGATACTACTGCACTGTTGGAGCTAGGAACACAAGCATTTAGTTAGATACTACTGCGTTGTAGGAGCTAGGAACACAAGCATTTAGTTAGATACTACTGCACTGTTGGAGCTAGGAACACAAGCATTTAGTTAGATACTACTGCGTTGTAGGAGCTAGGAACACAAGCATTTAGTTAGATACTACTGCGTTGTAGGAGCTAGGAACACAAGCATTTAGTTAGATACTACTGCGTTGTAGGAGCTAGGAACACAAGCATTTAGTTAGATACTACTGCGTTTTAGGAGCTAGGAACACAAGCATTTAGTTAGATACTACTGCGTTGTAGCAGCTAGGAACACAAGCATTTAGTTAGATACTACTGCACTGTTAGAGTTAGGAACACAAGCATTTAGTTAGATACTACTGCGTTGTAGGAGCTAGGAACACAAGCATTTAGTTAGATACTACTGCACTGTTAGAGCTAGGAACACAAGCATTTAGTTAGATACTACTGCGTTGTAGGAGCTAGGAACACAAGCATTTAGTTAGATACTACTGCGTTGTAGGAGCTAGGAACACAAGCATTTAGTTAGATACTACTGCACTGTTGGAGCTAGGAACACAAGCATTTAGTTAGATACTACTGCGTTGTAGGAGCTAGGAACACAAGCATTTAGTTAGATACTACTGCGTTGTAGGAGCTAGGAACACAAGCATTTAGTTAGATACTACTGCGTTGTAGGAGCTAGGAACACAAGCATTTAGTTAGATACTACTGCATTGTAGGAGCTAGGAACACAATCATTTAGTTAGATACTACTGCGTTGTAGCAGCTAGGAACACAAGCATTTAGTTAGATACTACTGCACTGTTGGAGCTAGGAACACAAGCATTTAGTTAGATACTACTGCGTTGTAGGAGCTAGGAACACAAGCATTTAGCTAGATACTACTGCACTGTTGGAGCTAGGAACACAAGCATTTAGTTAGATACTACTGCACTTGTAGGAGCTAGGAACACAAGCATTTAGTTAGATACTACTGCGTTGTAGGAGCTAGGAACACAAGCATTTAGTTAGATACTACTGCGTTGTAGGAGCTAGGAACACAAGCATTTAGTTAGATACTACTGCGTTTTAGGAGCTAGGAACACAAGCATTTAGTTACATACTACTGCATTGTAGGAGCTAGGAACACAAGCATTTAGTTAGATACTACTATGTTGTAGGAGCTAGGAACACAAGCATTTAGTTAGATACTACTGCACTGTTGGAGCTAGGAACACAAGCATTTAGTTAGATACTACTGCGTTGTAGGAGCTAGGAACACAAGCATTTAGTTAGATACTACTGCACTGTTGGAGCTAGGAACACAAGCATTTAGTTAGATACTACTGCGTTGTAGGAGCTAGGAACACAAGCATTTAGTTAGATACTACTGCGTTGTAGGAGCTAGGAACACAAGCATTTAGTTAGATACTACTGCGTTGTAGGAGCTAGGAACACAAGCATTTAGTTAGATACTACTGCGTTGTAGGAGCTAGGAACACAAGCATTTAGTTAGATACTACTGCACTGTTGGAGCTAGGAACACAAGCATTTAGTTAGATACTACTGCACTGTTGGAGCTAGGAACACAAGCATTTAGTTAGATACTACTGCACTGTTAGGAGCTAGGAACACAAGCATTTAGTTAGATACTACTGCGTTTTAGGAGCTAGGAACACAAGCATTTAGTTAGATACTACTGCACTGTTGGAGCTAGGAACACAAGCATTTAGTTAGATACTACTGCACTGTTGGAGCTAGGAACACAAGCATTTAGTTAGATACTACTGCGTTGTAGGAGCTAGGAACACAAGCATTTAGTTAGATACTACTGCGTTGTAGGAGCTAGGAACACAAGCATTTAGTTAGATACTACTGCATTGTAGGAGCTAGGAACACAAGCATTTAGTTAGATACTACTGCGTTGTAGGAGCTAGGAACACAAGCATTTAGTTAGATACTACTGCGTTGTAGGAGCTAGGAACACAAGCATTTAGTTAGATACTACTGCACTGTTGGAGCTAGGAACACAAGCATTTAGTTAGATACTACTGCGTTGTAGGAGCTAGGAACACAAGCATTTAGTTAGATACTACTGCACTGTTGGAGCTAGGAACACAAGCATTTAGTTAGATACTACTGCGTTGTAGGAGCTAGGAACACAAGCATTTAGTTAGATACTACTGCGTTGTAGGAGCTAGGAACACAAGCATTTAGTTAGATACTACTGCGTTGTAGGAGCTAGGAACACAAGCATTTAGTTAGATACTACTGCGTTGTTAGGAGCTAGGAACACAAGCATTTAGTTAGATACTACTGCGTTGTAGGAGCTAGGAACACAAGCATTTAGTTAGATACTACTGCACTGTTAGAGCTAGGAACACAAGCATTTAGTTAGATACTACTGCGTTGTAGGAGCTAGGAACACAAGCATTTAGTTAGATACTACTGCACTGTTAGAGCTAGGAACACAAGCATTTAGTTAGATACTACTGCGTTGTAGGAGCTAGGAACACAAGCATTTAGTTAGATACTACTGCGTTGTAGGAGCTAGGAACACAAGCATTTAGTTAGATACTACTGCACTGTTGGAGCTAGGAACACAAGCATTTAGTTAGATACTACTGCGTTGTAGGAGCTAGGAACACAAGCATTTAGTTAGATACTACTGCGTTGTAGGAGCTAGGAACACAAGCATTTAGTTAGATACTACTGCGTTGTAGGAGCTAGGAACACAAGCATTTAGTTAGATACTACTGCATTGTAGGAGCTAGGAACACAAGCATTTAGTTAGATACTACTGCGTTGTAGGAGCTAGGAACACAAGCATTTAGTTAGATACTACTGCACTGTAGGAGCTAGGAACACAAGCATTTAGTTAGATACTACTGCAATGTTGGAGCTAGGAACACAAGCATTTAGTTAGATACTACTGCGTTGTAGGAGCTAGGAACACAAGCATTTAGTTAGATACTACTGCACTTGTAGGAGCTAGGAACACAAGCATTTAGTTAGATACTACTGCGTTGTAGGAGCTAGGAACACAAGCATTTAGTTAGATACTACTGCGTTGTTAGGAGCTAGGAACACAAGCATTTAGTTAGATACTACTGCACTGTAGGAGCTAGGAACACAAGCATTTAGTTAGATACTACTGCGTTGTAGGAGCTAGGAACACAAGCATTTAGTTAGATACTACTGCACTGTTGGAGCTAGGAACACAAGCATTTAGTTAGATACTACTGCGTTGTAGGAGCTAGGAACACAAGCATTTAGTTAGATACTACTGCACTCTTAGGAGCTAGGAACACAAGCATTTAGTTAGATACTACTGCGTTGTAGGAGCTAGGAACACAAGCATTTAGTTAGATACTACTGCGTTGTAGGAGCTAGGAACACAAGCATTTAGTTAGATACTACTGCGTTGTAGGAGCTAGGAACACAAGCATTTAGTTAGATACTACTGCGTTGTAGGAGCTAGGAACACAAGCATTTAGTTAGATACTACTGCACTGTTGGAGCTAGGAACACAAGCATTTAGTTAGATACTACTGCGTTGTAGGAGCTAGGAACACAAGCATTTAGTTAGATACTACTGCACTGTTAGGAGCTAGGAACACAAGCATTTAGTTAGATACTACTGCGTTGTAGGAGCTAGGAACACAAGCATTTAGTTAGATACTACTGCGTTGTAGGAGCTAGGAACACAAGCATTTAGTTAGATACTACTGCACTGTTGGAGCTAGGAACACAAGCATTTAGTTAGATACTACTGCGTTGTAGGAGCTAGGAACACAAGCATTTAGTTAGATACTACTGCGTTGTAGGAGCTAGGAACACAAGCATTTAGTTAGATACTACTGCGTTGTAGGAGCTAGGAACACAAGCATTTAGTTAGATACTACTGCATTGTAGGAGCTAGGAACACAAGCATTTAGTTAGATACTACTGCGTTGTAGGAGCTAGGAACACAAGCATTTAGTTAGATACTACTGCACTGTTGGAGCTAGGAACACAAGCATTTAGTTAGATACTACTGCGTTGTAGGAGCTAGGAACACAAGCATTTAGTTAGATACTACTGCACTGTTGGAGCTAGGAACACAAGCATTTAGTTAGATACTACTGCGTTGTAGGAGCTAGGAACACAAGCATTTAGTTAGATACTACTGCGTTGTAGGAGCTAGGAACACAAGCATTTAGTTAGATACTACTGCGTTGTAGGAGCTAGGAACACAAGCATTTAGTTAGATACTACTGCGTTGTTGGAGCTAGGAACACAAGCATTTAGTTAGATACTACTGCATTGTAGGAGCTAGGAACACAAGCATTTAGTTAGATACTACTGGTTGTAGGAGCTAGGAACACAAGCATTTAGTTAGATACTACTGCACTGTTGGAGCTAGGAACACAAGCATTTAGTTAGATACTACTGCGTTGTAGGAGCTAGGAACACAAGCATTTAGTTAGATACTACTGCGTTGTAGGAGCTAGGAACACAAGCATTTAGTTAGATACTACTGCGTTGTAGGAGCTAGGAACACAAGCATTTAGTTAGATACTACTGCGTTGTAGGAGCTAGGAACACAAGCATTTAGTTAGATACTACTGCACTGTTGGAGCTAGGAACACAAGCATTTAGTTAGATACTACTGCGTTGTAGGAGCTAGGAACACAAGCATTTAGTTAGATACTACTGCACTGTTGAGCTAGGAACACAAGCATTTAGTTAGATACTACTGCAATGTTGGAGCTAGGAACACAAGCATTTAGTTAGATACTACTGCGTTGTAGGAGCTAGGAACACAAGCATTTAGTTAGATACTACTGCGTTGTAGGAGCTAGGAACACAAGCATTTAGTTAGATACTACTGCGTTGTAGGAGCTAGGAACACAAGCATTTAGTTAGATACTACTGCGTTGTTAGGAGCTAGGAACACAAGCATTTAGTTAGATACTACTGCATTGTAGGAGCTAGGAACACAAGCATTTAGTTAGATACTACTGCGTTGTAGGAGCTAGGAACACAAGCATTTAGTTAGATACTACTGCACTGTTAGAGCTAGGAACACAAGCATTTAGTTAGATACTACTGCGTTGTAGGAGCTAGGAACACAAGCATTTAGTTAGATACTACTGCACTGTTAGAGTTAGGAACACAAGCATTTAGTTAGATACTACTGCGTTGTAGGAGCTAGGAACACAAGCATTTAGTTAGATACTACTGCACTGTTGGAGCTAGGAACACAAGCATTTAGTTAGATACTACTGCGTTGTTGGAGCTAGGAACACAAGCATTTAGTTAGATACTACTGCACTGTTGGAGCTAGGAACACAAGCATTTAGTTAGATACTACTGCGTTGTAGGAGCTAGGAACACAAGCATTTAGTTAGATACTACTGCGTTGTAGGAGCTAGGAACACAAGCATTTAGTTAGATACTACTGCGTTGTAGGAGCTAGGAACACAAGCATTTAGTTAGATACTACTGCATTGTAGGAGCTAGGAACACAAGCATTTAGTTAGATACTACTGCACTGTTGTAGCAGCTAGGAACACAAGCATTTAGTTAGATACTACTGCACTGTTAGAGTTAGGAACACAAGCATTTAGTTAGATACTACTGCGTTTTAGGAGCTAGGAACACAAGCATTTAGTTAGATACTACTGCACTGTTAGAGCTAGGAACACAAGCATTTAGTTAGATACTACTGCACTGTTGGAGTTAGGAACACAAGCATTTAGTTAGATACTACTGCGTTGTAGGAGCTAGGAACACAAGCATTTAGTTAGATACTACTGCGTTGTAGGAGCTAGGAACACAAGCATTTAGTTAGATACTACTGCGTTGTAGGAGCTAGGAACACAAGCATTTAGTTAGATACTACTGCGTTGTAGGAGCTAGGAACACAAGCATTTAGTTAGATACTACTATGTTGTAGGAGCTAGGAACACAAGCATTTAGTTAGATACTACTGCACTGTTGGAGCTAGGAACACAAGCATTTAGTTAGATACTACTGCGTTGTAGGAGCTAGGAACACAAGCATTTAGTTAGATACTACTGCACTGTTGGAGCTAGGAACACAAGCATTTAGTTAGATACTACTGCACTGTTGGAGCTAGGAACACAAGCATTTAGTTAGATACTACTGCGTTGTAGGAGCTAGGAACACAAGCATTTAGTTAGATACTACTGCGTTGTAGGAGCTAGGAACACAAGCATTTAGTTAGATACTACTGCGTTTTAGGAGCTAGGAACACAAGCATTTAGTTAGATACTACTGCACTGTAGGAGCTAGGAACACAAGCATTTAGTTAGATACTACTGCGTTGTAGCAGCTAGGAACACAAGCATTTAGTTAGATACTACTGCACTGTTAGAGTTAGGAACACAAGCATTTAGTTAGATACTACTGCGTTGTAGCAGCTAGGAACACAAGCATTTAGTTAGATACTACTGCACTGTTAGAGTTAGGAACACAAGCATTTAGTTAGATACTACTGCGTTGTAGGAGCTAGGAACACAAGCATTTAGTTAGATACTACTGCGTTGTAGGAGCTAGGAACACAAGCATTTAGTTAGATACTACTGCACTGTTGGAGCTAGGAACACAAGCATTTAGTTAGATACTACTGCGTTGTAGGAGCTAGGAACACAAGCATTTAGTTAGATACTACTGCACTGTTGGAGCTAGGAACACAAGCATTTAGTTAGATACTACTGCGTTGTAGGAGCTAGGAACACAAGCATTTAGTTAGATACTACTGCGTTGTAGGAGCTAGGAACACAAGCATTTAGTTAGATACTACTGCGTTGTAGGAGCTAGGAACACAAGCATTTAGTTAGATACTACTGCGTTGTAGGAGCTAGGAACACAAGCATTTAGTTAGATACTACTGCGTTGTAGGAGCTAGGAACACAAGCATTTAGTTAGATACTACTGCGTTGTAGGAGCTAGGAACACAAGCATTTAGTTAGATACTACTGCATTGTAGGAGCTAGGAACACAAGCATTTAGTTAGATACTACTGCGTTGTAGGAGCTAGGAACACAAGCATTTAGTTAGATACTACTGCACTGTTAGGAGTTAGGAACACAAGCATTTAGTTAGATACTACTGCGTTGTTAGGAGCTAGGAACACAAGCATTTAGTTAGATACTACTGCACTGTTAGAGCTAGGAACACAAGCATTTAGTTAGATACTACTGCACTGTTGGAGCTAGGAACACAAGCATTTAGTTAGATACTACTGCGTTGTAGGAGCTAGGAACACAAGCATTTAGTTAGATACTACTGCGTTGTAGGAGCTAGGAACACAAGCATTTAGTTAGATACTACTGCGTTGTAGGAGCTAGGAACACAAGCATTTAGTTAGATACTACTGCGTTGTAGGAGCTAGGAACACAAGCATTTAGTTAGATACTACTATGTTGTAGGAGCTAGGAACACAAGCATTTAGTTAGATACTACTGCACTGTTGGAGCTAGGAACACAAGCATTTAGTTAGATACTACTGCGTTGTAGGAGCTAGGAACACAAGCATTTAGTTAGATACTACTGCACTGTTGGAGCTAGGAACACAAGCATTTAGTTAGATACTACTGCGTTGTAGGAGCTAGGAACACAAGCATTTAGTTAGATACTACTGCGTTGTAGGAGCTAGGAACACAAGCATTTAGTTAGATACTACTGCGTTGTAGGAGCTAGGAACACAAGCATTTAGTTAGATACTACTGCGTTTTAGGAGCTAGGAACACAAGCATTTAGTTAGATACTACTGCACTGTAGGAGCTAGGAACACAAGCATTTAGTTAGATACTACTGCGTTGTAGCAGCTAGGAACACAAGCATTTAGTTAGATACTACTGCACTGTTAGAGTTAGGAACACAAGCATTTAGTTAGATACTACTGCGTTGTAGCAGCTAGGAACACAAGCATTTAGTTAGATACTACTGCACTGTTAGAGTTAGGAACACAAGCATTTAGTTAGATACTACTGCGTTGTAGGAGCTAGGAACACAAGCATTTAGTTAGATACTACTGCACTGTAGGAGCTAGGAACACAAGCATTTAGTTAGATACTACTGCACTGTTGGAGCTAGGAACACAAGCATTTAGTTAGATACTACTGCGTTGTAGGAGCTAGGAACACAAGCATTTAGTTAGATACTACTGCACTGTTGGAGCTAGGAACACAAGCATTTAGTTAGATACTACTGCGTTGTAGGAGCTAGGAACACAAGCATTTAGTTAGATACTACTGCACTGTTAGAGCTAGGAACACAAGCATTTAGTTAGATACTACTGCGTTGTAGGAGCTAGGAACACAAGCATTTAGTTAGATACTACTGCGTTGTAGGAGCTAGGAACACAAGCATTTAGTTAGATACTACTGCACTGTTGGAGCTAGGAACACAAGCATTTAGTTAGATACTACTGCGTTGTAGGAGCTAGGAACACAAGCATTTAGTTAGATACTACTGCACTGTTGGAGCTAGGAACACAAGCATTTAGTTAGATACTACTGCGTTGTAGGAGCTAGGAACACAAGCATTTAGTTAGATACTACTGCGTTGTAGGAGCTAGGAACACAAGCATTTAGTTAGATACTACTGCACTGTTGGAGCTAGGAACACAAGCATTTAGTTAGATACTACTGCGTTGTTGGAGCTAGGAACACAAGCATTTAGTTAGATACTACTGCATTGTAGGAGCTAGGAACACAAGCATTTAGTTAGATACTACTGCGTTGTTGGAGCTAGGAACACAAGCATTTAGTTAGATACTACTGCACTGTTGGAGCTAGGAACACAAGCATTTAGTTAGATACTACTGCGTTGTAGGAGCTAGGAACACAAGCATTTAGTTAGATACTACTGCACTGTTGGAGCTAGGAACACAAGCATTTAGTTAGATACTACTGCATTGTAGGAGCTAGGAACACAAGCATTTAGTTAGATACTACTGGTTGTAGGAGCTAGGAACACAAGCATTTAGTTAGATACTACTGCGTTGTAGGAGCT
Organism: Oncorhynchus nerka; assembly: GCF_034236695.1. Classification (NCBI taxonomy): domain Eukaryota; kingdom Metazoa; phylum Chordata; class Actinopteri; order Salmoniformes; family Salmonidae; genus Oncorhynchus; species Oncorhynchus nerka. Next base: position 78,008,915 of record NC_088413.1, on the reverse strand, counting down.
AGGAACACAAGCATTTAGTTACATACTACTGCATTGTAGGAGCTAGGAACACAAGCATTTAGTTAGATACTACTGCGTTGTAGGAGCTAGGAACACAAGCATTTAGTTAGATACTACTGCACTGTTAGAGTTAGGAACACAAGCATTTAGTTAGATACTACTGCGTTTTAGGAGCTAGGAACACAAGCATTTAGTTAGATACTACTGCACTGTTAGAGCTAGGAACACAAGCATTTAGTTAGATACTACTGCACTGTTGGAGCTAGGAACACAAGCATTTAGTTAGATACTACTGCGTTGTAGGAGCTAGGAACACAAGCATTTAGTTAGATACTACTGCGTTGTAGGAGCTAGGAACACAAGCATTTAGTTAGATACTACTGCATTGTAGGAGCTAGGAACACAAGCATTTAGTTAGATACTACTGCGTTGTAGGAGCTAGGAACACAAGCATTTAGTTAGATACTACTATGTTGTAGGAGCTAGGAACACAAGCATTTAGTTAGATACTACTGCACTGTTGGAGCTAGGAACACAAGCATTTAGTTAGATACTACTGCGTTGTAGGAGCTAGGAACACAAGCATTTAGTTAGATACTACTGCACTGTTGGAGCTAGGAACACAAGCATTTAGTTAGATACTACTGCACTGTTGGAGCTAGGAACACAAGCATTTAGTTAGATACTACTGCGTTGTAGGCTAGCACAAGCATTTAGGAACACAAGCATTTAGTTAGATACTACTGCGTTGTAGGAGCTAGGAACACAAGCATTTAGTTAGATACTACTGCGTTGTTAGGAGCTAGGAACACAAGCATTTAGTTAGATACTACTGCATTGTAGGAGCTAGGAACACAAGCATTTAGTTAGATACTACTGCGTTGTAGGAGCTAGGAACACAAGCATTTAGTTAGATACTACTGCACTGTTGGAGCTTAGGAACACAAGCATTTAGTTAGATACTACTGCGTTGTAGGAGCTAGGAACACAAGCATTTAGTTAGATACTACTGCACTGTTAGAGTTAGGAACACAAGCATTTAGTTAGATACTACTGCGTTGTAGGAGCTAGGAACACAAGCATTTAGTTAGATACTACTGCGTTGTAGGAGCTAGGAACACAAGCATTTAGTTAGATACTACTGCACTGTTGGAGCTAGGAACACAAGCATTTAGTTAGATACTACTGCGTTGTAGGAGCTAGGAACACAAGCATTTAGTTAGATACTACTGCACTGTTGGAGCTAGGAACACAAGCATTTAGTTAGATACTACTGCGTTGTAGGAGCTAGGAACACAAGCATTTAGTTAGATACTACTGCGTTGTAGGAGCTAGGAACACAAGCATTTAGTTAGATACTACTGCACTGTTGGAGCTAGGAACACAAGCATTTAGTTAGATACTACTGCGTTGTAGGAGCTAGGAACACAAGCATTTAGTTAGATACTACTGCACTGTTGGAGCTAGGAACACAAGCATTTAGTTACATACTACTGCATTGTAGGAGCTAGGAACACAAGCATTTAGTTAGATACTACTGCGTTGTAGCAGCTAGGAACACAAGCATTTAGTTAGATACTACTGCACTGTTAGAGTTAGGAACACAAGCATTTAGTTAGATACTACTGCGTTTTAGGAGCTAGGAACACAAGCATTTAGTTAGATACTACTGCACTGTTAGAGCTAGGAACACAAGCATTTAGTTAGATACTACTGCACTGTTGGAGTTAGGAACACAAGCATTTAGTTAGATACTACTGCGTTGTAGGAGCTAGGAACACAAGCATTTAGTTAGATACTACTGCGTTGTAGGAGCTAGGAACACAAGCATTTAGTTAGATACTACTGCGTTGTAGGAGCTAGGAACACAAGCATTTAGTTAGATACTACTGCGTTGTAGGAGCTAGGAACACAAGCATTTAGTTAGATACTACTATGTTGTAGGAGCTAGGAACACAAGCATTTAGTTAGATACTACTGCACTGTTGGAGCTAGGAACACAAGCATTTAGTTAGATACTACTGCGTTGTAGGAGCTAGGAACACAAGCATTTAGCTAGATACTACTGCACTGTTGGAGCTAGGAACACAAGCATTTAGTTAGATACTACTGCGTTGTAGGAGCTAGGAACACAAGCATTTAGTTAGATACTACTGCGTTGTAGGAGCTAGGAACACAAGCATTTAGTTAGATACTACTGCGTTGTAGGAGCTAGGAACACAAGCATTTAGTTAGATACTACTGCGTTTTAGGAGCTAGGAACACAAGCATTTAGTTACATACTACTGCATTGTAGGAGCTAGGAACACAAGCATTTAGTTAGATACTACTGCGTTGTAGCAGCTAGGAACACAAGCATTTAGTTAGATACTACTGCACTGTTAGAGTTAGGAACACAAGCATTTAGTTAGATACTACTGCGTTGTAGCAGCTAGGAACACAAGCATTTAGTTAGATACTACTGCACTGTTAGAGTTAGGAACACAAGCATTTAGTTAGATACTACTGCGTTGTAGGAGCTAGGAACACAAGCATTTAGTTAGATACTACTATGTTGTAGGAGCTAGGAACACAAGCATTTAGTTAGATACTACTGCACTGTTGGAGCTAGGAACACAAGCATTTAGTTAGATACTACTGCGTTGTAGGAGCTAGGAACACAAGCATTTAGCTAGATACTACTGCACTGTTGGAGCTAGGAACACAAGCATTTAGTTAGATACTACTGCGTTGTAGGAGCTAGGAACACAAGCATTTAGTTAGATACTACTGCGTTGTAGGAGCTAGGAACACAAGCATTTAGTTAGATACTACTGCGTTGTAGGAGCTAGGAACACAAGCATTTAGTTAGATACTACTGCGTTTTAGGAGCTAGGAACACAAGCATTTAGTTAGATACTACTGCACTTGTAGGAGCTAGGAACACAAGCATTTAGTTAGATACTACTGCGTTGTAGGAGCTAGGAACACAAGCATTTAGTTAGATACTACTGCACTGTTAGAGTTAGGAACACAAGCATTTAGTTAGATACTACTGCGTTGTAGAGCTAGGAACACAAGCATTTAGTTAGATACTACTGCACTTGTTAGGAGCTAGGAACACAAGCATTTAGTTAGATACTACTGCGTTGTAGGAGCTAGGAACACAAGCATTTAGTTAGATACTACTGCGTTGTAGGAGCTAGGAACACAAGCATTTAGTTAGATACTACTGCACTGTTGGAGCTAGGAACACAAGCATTTAGTTAGATACTACTGCGTTGTAGGAGCTAGGAACACAAGCATTTAGTTAGATACTACTGCGTTGTAGGAGCTAGGAACACAAGCATTTAGTTAGATACTACTGCGTTGTAGGAGCTAGGAACACAAGCATTTAGTTAGATACTACTGCGTTGTAGGAGCTAGGAACACAAGCATTTAGTTAGATACTACTGCATTGTAGGAGCTAGGAACACAAGCATTTAGTTAGATACTACTGCGTTGTAGGAGCTAGGAACACAAGCATTTAGTTAGATACTACTGCACTGTTAGGAGCTAGGAACACAAGCATTTAGTTAGATACTACTGCGTTGTAGGAGCTAGGAACACAAGCATTTAGTTAGATACTACTGCACTGTTAGAGCTAGGAACACAAGCATTTAGTTAGATACTACTGCACTGTTGGAGTTAGGAACACAAGCATTTAGTTAGATACTACTGCGTTGTAGGAGCTAGGAACACAAGCATTTAGTTAGATACTACTGCGTTGTAGGAGCTAGGAACACAAGCATTTAGTTAGATACTACTGCGTTGTAGGAGCTAGGAACACAAGCATTTAGTTAGATACTACTGCGTTGTAGGAGCTAGGAACACAAGCATTTAGTTAGATACTACTGCACTGTTGGAGCTAGGAACACAAGCATTTAGTTAGATACTACTGCGTTGTAGGAGCTAGGAACACAAGCATTTAGTTAGATACTACTGCGTTGTAGAGCTAGGAACACAAGCATTTAGTTAGATACTACTGCATTGTAGGAGCTAGGAACACAAGCATTTAGTTAGATACTACTGCGTTTTAGGAGCTAGGAACACAAGCATTTAGTTAGATACTACTGCACTGTAGGAGCTAGGAACACAAGCATTTAGTTAGATACTACTGCGTTGTAGGAGCTAGGAACACAAGCATTTAGTTAGATACTACTGCACTGTTAGAGTTAGGAACACAAGCATTTAGTTAGATACTACTGCGTTGTAGGAGCTAGGAACACAAGCATTTAGTTAGATACTACTGCACTGTTAGAGTTAGGAACACAAGCATTTAGTTAGATACTACTGCGTTGTAGGAGCTAGGAACACAAGCATTTAGTTAGATACTACTGCGTTGTAGGAGCTAGGAACACAAGCATTTAGTTAGATACTACTGCGTTGTAGGAGCTAGGAACACAAGCATTTAGTTAGATACTACTGCGTTGTAGGAGCTAGGAACACAAGCATTTAGTTAGATACTACTGCGTTGTAGGAGCTAGGAACACAAGCATTTAGTTAGATACTACTGCGTTGTAGGAGCTAGGAACACAAGCATTTAGTTAGATACTACTGCACTGTTGGAGCTAGGAACACAAGCATTTAGTTAGATACTACTGCGTTGTTGGAGCTAGGAACACAAGCATTTAGTTAGATACTACTGCGTTGTAGGAGCTAGGAACACAAGCATTTAGTTAGATACTACTGCGTTGTAGGAGCTAGGAACACAAGCATTTAGTTAGATACTACTGCGTTGTAGGAGCTAGGAACACAAGCATTTAGTTAGATACTACTATGTTGTAGGAGCTAGGAACACAAGCATTTAGTTAGATACTACTGCACTGTTGGAGCTAGGAACACAAGCATTTAGTTAGATACTACTGCGTTGTAGGAGCTAGGAACACAAGCATTTAGTTAGATACTACTGCACTGTTGGAGCTAGGAACACAAGCATTTAGTTAGATACTACTGCGTTGTAGGAGCTAGGAACACAAGCATTTAGTTAGATACTACTGCGTTGTAGGAGCTAGGAACACAAGCATTTAGTTAGATACTACTGCGTTGTAGGAGCTAGGAACACAAGCATTTAGTTAGATACTACTGCGTTTTAGGAGCTAGGAACACAAGCATTTAGTTAGATACTACTGCACTGTAGGAGCTAGGAACACAAGCATTTAGTTAGATACTACTGCGTTGTAGCAGCTAGGAACACAAGCATTTAGTTAGATACTACTGCGTTGTAGGAGCTAGGAACACAAGCATTTAGTTAGATACTACTGCGTTGTAGGAGCTAGGAACACAAGCATTTAGTTAGATACTACTATGTTGTAGGAGCTAGGAACACAAGCATTTAGTTAGATACTACTGCACTGTTGGAGCTAGGAACACAAGCATTTAGTTAGATACTACTGCGTTGTAGGAGCTAGGAACACAAGCATTTAGCTAGATACTACTGTACTGTTGGAGCTAGGAACACAAGCATTTAGTTAGATACTACTGCGTTGTAGGAGCTAGGAACACAAGCATTTAGTTAGATACTACTGCGTTGTAGGAGCTAGGAACACAAGCATTTAGTTAGATACTACTGCGTTGTAGGAGCTAGGAACACAAGCATTTAGTTAGATACTACTGCACTTTGGAGCTAGGAACACAAGCATTTAGTTAGATACTACTGCACTGTAGGAGCTAGGAACACAAGCATTTAGTTAGATACTACTGCGTTGTAGGAGCTAGGAACACAAGCATTTAGTTAGATACTACTGCACTGTTAGGAGTTAGGAACACAAGCATTTAGTTAGATACTACTGCGTTGTAGGAGCTAGGAACACAAGCATTTAGTTAGATACTACTGCACTGTTAGAGTTAGGAACACAAGCATTTAGTTAGATACTACTGCGTTGTAGGAGCTAGGAACACAAGCATTTAGTTAGATACTACTGCACTGTAGGAGCTAGGAACACAAGCATTTAGTTAGATACTACTGCGTTGTAGCAGCTAGGAACACAAGCATTTAGTTAGATACTACTGCACTGTTAGAGTTAGGAACACAAGCATTTAGTTAGATACTACTGCGTTGTAGGAGCTAGGAACACAAGCATTTAGTTAGATACTACTGCGTTGTAGGAGCTAGGAACACAAGCATTTAGTTAGATACTACTGCGTTGTTAGGAGCTAGGAACACAAGCATTTAGTTAGATACTACTGCGTTGTAGGAGCTAGGAACACAAGCATTTAGTTAGATACTACTGCATTGTAGGAGCTAGGAACACAAGCATTTAGTTAGATACTACTGCACTGTTGGAGCTAGGAACACAAGCATTTAGTTAGATACTACTGCACGTTGTTAGAGCTAGGAACACAAGCATTTAGTTAGATACTACTGCGTTTTAGGAGCTAGGAACACAAGCATTTAGTTAGATACTACTGCACTGTTAGAGCTAGGAACACAAGCATTTAGTTAGATACTACTGCACTGTTGGAGCTAGGAACACAAGCATTTAGTTAGATACTACTGCGTTGTAGGAGCTAGGAACACAAGCATTTAGTTAGATACTACTGCGTTGTAGGAGCTAGGAACACAAGCATTTAGTTAGATACTACTGCGTTGTAGGAGCTAGGAACACAAGCATTTAGTTAGATACTACTGCATTGTAGGAGCTAGGAACACAAGCATTTAGTTAGATACTACTGCGTTGTAGGAGCTAGGAACACAAGCATTTAGTTAGATACTACTGCACCGTTGGAGCTAGGAACACAAGCATTTAGTTAGATACTACTGCATTGTTGGAGCTAGGAACACAAGCATTTAGTTAGATACTACTGCGTTGTAGGAGCTAGGAACACAAGCATTTAGTTAGATACTACTGCATTGTAGGAGCTAGGAACACAAGCATTTAGTTAGATACTACTGGTTGTAGGAGCTAGGAACACAAGCATTTAGTTAGATACTACTGCGTTGTAGGAGCTAGGAACACAAGCATTTAGTTACATACTATTGCATTGTAGGAGCTAGGAACACAAGCATTTAGTTAGATACTACTGCGTTGTAGGAGCTAGGAACACAAGCATTTAGTTAGATACTACTGCAATGTTGGAGCTAGGAACACAAGCATTTAGTTAGATATTACTGCGTTGTAGGAGCTAGGAACACAAGCATTTAGTTAGATACTACTGCATTGTAGGAGCTAGGAACACAAGCATTTAGTTAGATACTACTGCACTGTTAGGAGCTAGGAACACAAGCATTTAGTTAGATACTACTGCGTTGTAGGAGCTAGGAACACAAGCATTTAGTTAGATACTACTGCGTTGTAGGAGCTAGGAACACAAGCATTTAGTTAGATACTACTGCAATGTTGGAGCTAGGAACACAAGCATTTAGTTAGATACTACTGCGTTGTAGGAGCTAGGAACACAAGCATTTAGTTAGATACTACTGCACTGTAGGAGCTAGGAACACAAGCATTTAGTTAGATACTACTGCACTGTTGGAGCTAGGAACACAAGCATTTAGTTAGATACTACTGCGTTGTAGGAGCTAGGAACACAAGCATTTAGTTAGATACTACTGCACTGTTGTAGGAGCTAGGAACACAAGCATTTAGTTAGATACTACTGCACTGTTGTAGGAGCTAGGAACACAAGCATTTAGTTAGATACTACTGCGTTGTAGGAGCTAGGAACACAAGCATTTAGTTAGATACTACTGCGTTGTAGGAGCTAGGAACACAAGCATTTAGTTAGATACTACTGCGTTGTAGGAGCTAGGAACACAAGCATTTAGTTAGATACTACTGCACTTGTTGGAGCTAGGAACACAAGCATTTAGTTAGATACTACTGCACTGTTGGAGCTAGGAACACAAGCATTTAGTTAGATACTACTGCGTTGTTGGAGCTAGGAACACAAGCATTTAGTTAGATACTACTGCACTGTTGGAGCTAGGAACACAAGCATTTAGTTAGATACTACTGCGTTGTAGGAGCTAGGAACACAAGCATTTAGTTAGATACTACTGCATTGTAGGAGCTAGGAACACAAGCATTTAGTTAGATACTACTGCACTGTTAGAGCTAGGAACACAAGCATTTAGTTAGATACTACTGCGTTGTAGGAGCTAGGAACACAAGCATTTAGCTAGATACTACTGCGTTGTAGGAGCTAGGAACACAAGCATTTAGTTAGATACTACTGCAATGTTGGAGCTAGGAACACAAGCATTTAGTTAGATACTACTGCGTTGTAGGAGCTAGGAACACAAGCATTTAGTTAGATACTACTGCAAACACAAGCATTTAGTTAGATACTACTGCACTGTTGGAGCTAGGAACACAAGCATTTAGTTAGATACTACTGCACTGTTGGAGCTAGGAACACAAGCATTTAGTTAGATACTACTGCACTGTTGGAGCTAGGAACACAAGCATTTAGTTAGATACTACTGCGTTGTAGGAGCTAGGAACACAAGCATTTAGTTAGATACTACTGCGTTGTAGGAGCTAGGAACACAAGCATTTAGTTAGATACTACTGCGTTGTAGGAGCTAGGAACACAAGCATTTAGTTAGATACTACTGCGTTGTAGGAGCTAGGAACACAAGCCTTTAGTTAGATACTACTGCACGGTTGGAGCTAGGAACACAAGCATTTAGTTAGATACTACTGCACTGTTGGAGCTAGGAACACAAGCATTTAGTTAGATACTACTGCGTTGTAGGAGCTAGGAACACAAGCATTTAGTTAGATACTACTGCGTTGTAGGAGCTAGGAACACAAGCATTTAGTTAGATACTACTGCATTGTAGGAGCTAGGAACACAAGCATTTAGTTAGATACTACTGTGTTGTAGGAGCTAGGAACACAAGCATTTAGTTAGATACTACTGCGTTGTAGGAGCTAGGAACACAAGCATTTAGTTAGATACTACTGCACTGTTAGAGCTAGGAACACAAGCATTTAGTTAGAAACTACTGCACCGTTGGAGCTAGGAACACAAGCATTTAGTTAGATACTACTGCATTGTTGGAGCTAGGAACACAAGCATTTAGTTAGATACTACTGCGTTGTAGGAGCTAGGAACACAAGCATTTAGTTAGATACTACTGCATTGTAGGAGCTAGGAACACAAGCATTTAGTTAGATACTACTGGTTGTAGGAGCTAGGAACACAAGCATTTAGTTAGATACTACTGCGTTGTAGGAGCTAGGAACACAAGCATTTAGTTACATACTATTGCATTGTAGGAGCTAGGAACACAAGCATTTAGTTAGATACTACTGCGTTGTAGGAGCTAGGAACACAAGCATTTAGTTAGATACTACTGCACTGTTGGAGCTAGGAACACAAGCATTTAGTTAGATACTACTGCGTTGTAGGAGCTAGGAACACAAGCATTTAGTTAGATACTACTGCATTGTAGGAGCTAGGAACACAAGCATTTAGTTAGATACTACTGCACTGTTAGAGTTAGGAACACAAGCATTTAGTTAGATACTACTGCGTTGTAGGAGCTAGGAACACAAGCATTTAGTTAGATACTACTGCGTTGTAGGAGCTAGGAACACAAGCATTTAGTTAGATACTACTGCACTGTTGGAGCTAGGAACACAAGCATTTAGTTAGATACTACTGCGTTGTAGAGCTAGGAACACAAGCATTTAGTTAGATACTACTGCACTGTTGTAGAGCTAGGAACACAAGCATTTAGTTAGATACTACTGCACTGTTGGAGCTAGGAACACAAGCATTTAGTTAGATACTACTGCGTTGTAGGAGCTAGGAACACAAGCATTTAGTTAGATACTACTGCACTGTTGGAGCTAGGAACACAAGCATTTAGTTAGATACTACTGCGTTGTAGGAGCTAGGAACACAAGCATTTAGTTAGATACTACTGCGTTGTAGGAGCTAGGAACACAAGCATTTAGTTAGATACTACTGCGTTGTAGGAGCTAGGAACACAAGCATTTAGTTAGATACTACTGCGTTGTAGGAGCTAGGAACACAAGCCTTTAGTTAGATACTACTGCACGGTTGGAGCTAGGAACACAAGCATTTAGTTAGATACTACTGCACTGTTGGAGCTAGGAACACAAGCATTTAGTTAGATACTACTGCATTGTAGGAGCTAGGAACACAAGCATTTAGTTAGATACTACTGCATTGTAGGAGCTAGGAACACAAGCATTTAGTTAGATACTACTGGTTGTAGGAGCTAGGAACACAAGCATTTAGTTAGATACTACTGCGTTGTAGGAGCTAGGAACACAAGCATTTAGTTACATACTATTGCATTGTAGGAGCTAGGAACACAAGCATTTAGTTAGATACTACTGCGTTGTAGGAGCTAGGAACACAAGCATTTAGTTAGATACTACTGCAATGTTGGAGCTAGGAACACAAGCATTTAGTTAGATATTACTGCGTTGTAGGAGCTAGGAACACAAGCATTTAGTTAGATACTACTGCATTGTAGGAGCTAGGAACACAAGCATTTAGTTAGATACTACTGCACTGTTAGAGTTAGGAACACAAGCATTTAGTTAGATACTACTGCGTTGTAGGAGCTAGGAACACAAGCATTTAGTTAGATACTACTGCGTTGTAGGAGCTAGGAACACAAGCCTTTAGTTAGATACTACTGCACTGTTGGAGCTAGGAACACAAGCATTTAGTTAGATACTACTGCACTGTTGGAGCTAGGAACACAAGCATTTAGTTAGATACTACTGCGTTGTAGGAGCTAGGAACACAAGCATTTAGTTAGATACTACTGCACTGTTGGAGCTAGGAACACAAGCATTTAGTTAGATACTACTGCGTTGTAGGAGCTAGGAACACAAGCATTTAGTTAGATACTACTGCGTTGTAGGAGCTAGGAACACAAGCATTTAGTTAGATACTACTGCGTTGTAGGAGCTAGGAACACAAGCATTTAGTTAGATACTACTGCACGGTTGGAGCTAGGAACACAAGCATTTAGTTAGATACTACTGCACGGTTGGAGCTAGGAACACAAGCATTTAGTTAGATACTACTGCACTGTTGGAGCTAGGAACACAAGCATTTAGTTAGATACTACTGCGTTGTAGGAGCTAGGAACACAAGCATTTAGTTAGATACTACTGCATTGTAGGAGCTAGGAACACAAGCATTTAGTTAGATACTACTGGTTGTAGGAGCTAGGAACACAAGCATTTAGTTAGATACTACTGCATGTAGGAGCTAGGAACACAAGCATTTAGTTACATACTACTGCATTGTAGGAGCTAGGAACACAAGCATTTAGTTAGATACTACTGCGTTGTAGGAGCTAGGAACACAAGCATTTAGTTAGATACTACTGCAATGTTGGAGCTAGGAACACAAGCATTTAGTTAGATATTACTGCGTTGTAGGAGCTAGGAACACAAGCATTTAGTTAGATACTACTGCACTGTTAGAGCTAGGAACACAAGCATTTAGTTAGATACTACTGCACTGTTGGAGCTAGGAACACAAGCATTTAGTTAGATACTACTGCGTTGTAGGAGCTAGGAACACAAGCATTTAGTTAGATACTACTGCAATGTTGGAGCTAGGAACACAAGCATTTAGTTAGATACTACTGCGTTGTAGGAGCTAGGAACACAAGCCTTTAGTTAGATACTACTGCACTGTTGGAGCTAGGAACACAAGCATTTAGTTAGATACTACTGCACTGTTGGAGCTAGGAACACAAGCATTTAGTTAGATACTACTGCGTTGTAGGAGCTAAGAACACAAGCATTTAGTTAGATACTACTGCACTGTTGGAGCTAGGAACACAAGCATTTAGTTAGATACTACTGCGTTGTAGGAGCTAGGAACACAAGCATTTAGTTAGATACTACTGCGTTGTAGGAGCTAGGAACACCAGCATTTAGTTAGATACTACTGCGTTGTAGTAGCTAGGAACACCAGCATTTAGTTAGATACTACTGCGTTGTAGGAGCTAGGAACACCAGCATTTAGTTACATACTACTGCATTGTAGGAGCTAGGAACACCAGCATTTAGTTAGATACTACTGCGTTGTAGGAGCTAGGAACACCAGCATTTAGTTAGATACTACTGCGTTGTAGGAGCTAGGAACACCAGCATTTAGTTACATACTACTGCATTGTAGGAGCTAGGAACACAAGCATTTACATTTACATTTAAGTCATTTAGCAGACGCTCTTAGTTACATACTACTGCACTGTTAGAGTTAGGAACACAAGCATTTAGTTACATACTACTGCGTTGTAGGAGCTAGGAACACAAGCATTACAAGCATTACGCGTTACATCCGCAATCTGCTAAACATCTGTCTGTGACCAATATGATTTAATTTAATTTATTTTGTTTTATTTATTTATAAATGACCTCATACCCCTGTCCTGCACACTGACTCGGTACTGGTACCTGGTGTATATAGCCATGTAATTACCTCGTACCCCTGTCCTGCACACTGACTCGGTACTGGTACCTGGTGTATATATGTATATACTGTGTCCAACTTATCGTTACTTATTGTGTATTTTTTCTTTCTGTTATTGTTGCTCTTTTAACTCTGTGTTTTTCTCTCTCCACATTGTTGGAAAAAGTAAGGATTTCATTGTTAGTCTACACCTGTTGTTTATGAAGCACGTGACTAATACATTTTGATTTGATTATGACACACACACACAGACTCTCTCTGTCTCTCTCTCTCTCTCTCTCTCTTTCTCTCTCTCTCTCTCTCTCTCTCTCTGTCGCTCTCTCTCTCTCTCCCTCCCTCTCTCTCCCTCTCTCTCTCTCCTCTCTCTCTCCGCTCTCTCTCTCTCTCTCTCCCTCTCTCTCTCTCCGCTCTCTCTCTCTCTCTCTGTCTCTCTCTCTCTCTCTCTCTCTCTCTCTCCCTCCCTCCCCATCTGTCGGAGTCAGCAGCAGGACTGTGCATCTGAAGCGTAATGGTATTTCTGGACAGACAGACAAAGTGTCCAACTGTTCCCAAAAATGAAGCAGGTGTCTGATTATCAGATAGACACAGTTAATGAAACACAACATGTTAAAAACCTGAAGCATTAAAGCTCCTGCTTTAAGTTTACAAATGGTAACACCATCTCTCTACATATCTGTGTCTCTCTCCTGTCTCCCCATCTCTCTACATATCTGTGTCTCTCTCATATCTCTGTCCCCCCCCTTTCCTCTCTTTTCCAGGTCTAGGTGACATTTGGCTGTCCCCCAAAAAATTATTTAGATACTTTCGGATGTTTTGGACAAGTGTGAAAAAATGCTAATATCGGTCCCATGACTTGAATGGGATTTGTGCCACAAATGCTAAATTGTTAGCATTTGTAAAGTGCCAGGGAAAATAATCCAAAGAATGGATCCATAGACGTCTTACAGGGTCACGAACACAAACGGCCATTTTGTAATTTAGGCAAATTATCCCTTTAAACATTTTACGTTTCTTATTTTAACAGAAAAGTACTTCATTGTTTTTTTTTTTTTAAACAGGATTTTCATGTGTGTTTTAAATATATTTCCACACTATGATGTTGGAATAATACTTGTGAAATTGTGAAAATTATGATAATGTCCTTTTAGTGTAAGAGCTGTTTGAAAATAAAAATTTCAGCCTGTTTTTGGTGGGATGGAGTTTTTGCCTGCCTGGTGACATCCCCAAGTGGTAATTTATACTGAACAAAAAAAATATATAAACGTAACATTTAAGTTAAAGTTGTCCCATGTTTCATGAGCTTAAATAAAATACACCAGAAATGTTCCATACGCAGAAAAAATATATTTCTTTAAAATGTTGTTCACCTGGACAGCTGATGAAACTGTGGGTTTGTGATAAAAAAAAAAAGGGGATTAGACCTTAAAGAACCTGTAATGATGCTGAAAGGCCAATAAACTCAACTAATAAACCCTCATTCACACAGTAACTAAATGTGAATGTGAAACAACAACGAATAAATATTTATATTTACCCAATATTTTATAGTCTTATAGGCAGTGCACATAAAAAAAAAATATATATTTTTTTCAGCAGCAGTAGTAGAGATATTGAAAGAGATCCCAGAGTGACTCTAGATTAAGAGCACATGACTGATGTTGTGCCCAATGATCCTTTTTACTCTCCCCCCTCCTTTCTCTCCATTTCACATAAAATCACTGCCTCCATGTCTGTGATAATGTGATGGGCAGGAAAGAGAGAAAGGGATTGAGAGAGAGAGAGAGAGAGGGGGGTAATGTGGAGAACGGGCAAGCGACAGAGCGGAGGAGATGCGGGGTAATTGTGGGCGCTGAAGCGTTGAGGTGCCGTGAAGCATCTCTGGTTTGGCACGCACGCACGCACGCACACACACACACACAGACACACACACACACACCGTAATTACCTGGTTACTGCAGCTGTTGTTCAACAAACACATATACACAGTAATTATAGAGAGAGAGAGAAGGAGGGAAAGATGTAGGGATAGAGGGGTAACAAAGAGAGAGCCAGAGAGGAACAGAGACAGAGAGAGACAGAGAGAGACAAAGGGAGACAGACGGACAGAGACGGAGGGAGACAGAGAGAGACAGAGAGGAACAGAGACAGAGAAAGAGACAAAGGGAGACAGACGGACAGAGACGGAGAGAGACGGAGGGAGACAGAGAGACAGAGAGAGAGACAGAGAGAGAGACAGAGGTAGACAGAGACAGAGGTAGACAGAGACAAACAGAGACAGAGAGAGACGGAGAGAGACGGAGGGAGACAGAGACAGAGGGACAGAGGGAGAGAGAGACGGAGAGACAAAGGTAGACAGAGAGAGACAGAGAGAGACAGAGAGAGACAGAGACAGAGGGAGATGGAGACAGAGGGAGACGGAGACAGACAGAGGGAGGAGACAGAGACAGAGGAGACAGAGAGAGAGACAGAGAGAGACAGAGAGAGACAGAGAGAGACAGAGAGAGACGAAGAGAGGGTACTTCATTCAAGATCTACAAAATGGAGGACAAATTAAGAACCAAATTGGGTTTGTTTTCAAATTCTTTGTTGATCTGTGTAATCTGATGGAAATATGTGTCTCTAATGTACATTGGGCAGGAGGTTAGGAAGTGCAGCTCAGTTTCCACCTCATTTTGTGGGCAGTGTGCACATAGCCTGTCTTCTCTTGAGAGCCATGTCTGCCTACGGCGGCCTTTCTCAATAGCAAGGCTATGCTCATTGAGTCTGTACATAGTCAAAGCTGTTAATTATTTCCAATGTGTCAAGTTCCAATCTCTCTCGCCAGGGTCAGTGTGTTATCTCTCTCTCTCTCTCTCTCTCTCTCTCTCTCTCTCTCTCTCTCTCTCTCTCTCTCTCTCTCTGTCTCTGTCTCTGTCTCTGTCTCTGTCTCTGTCTCTCTCTCTCCCTCTCTCTCTGTCTCTCTCTCTGTCTCTCTTTGTTGTTGTCGTGTTGTCTAAGGCGGTAAGAGGTTGGAGGGGTGTGAGAGACCTTCCTAACCCTCACCCTTCCTGTTGAGGCAGAAGCAGCACAGGGTGGCATAATCACACACACACACACACACACACACACACACACACACACACACACACACACACACACACACACACACACACACACACACACAGAGAGAGACAGAGATGTTGTTCTACTTGCACGGATGCGCACATCATCATATTTAGCTTGCGTTGATTGGACTAAATATTTTTTGGTATCTTTTAGTTGTCACTGTATTAGACAAAACATAGGGGATTTGATGATGTTGGAATGTTGAAGTTGAAATTATGCTGGAATAGTGGAGGCAGCTCCTGTTGTTGACATGGTGCTGGAATAGTGGAGGCAGCTCCTGTTGTTGACATGGTGCTGGAATAGTGGAGGCAGCTCCTGTTGTTGACATGGTGCTGGAATAGTGGAGGCAGCTCCTGTTGTTGACATGGTGCTGGAATAGTGGAGGCAGCTCCTGTTGTTGACATGGTGCTGGAATAGTGGAGGCAGCTCCTGTTGTTGACATGGTGCTGGAATAGTGGAGGCAGCTCCTGTTGTTGACATGGTGCTGGAATAGTGGAGGCAGCTCCTGTTGTTGACATGGTGCTGGAATAGTGGAGGCAGCTCCTGTTGTTGACATGGTGCTGGAATAGTGGAGGCAGCTCCTGTTGTTGACATGGTGCTGGAATAGTGGAGGCAGCTCCTGTTGTTGACATGGTGCTGGAATAGTGGAAACAGCTCCTGTTGTTGACATGTGCTGGAATAGTGGAGGCAACTCCTGTTGTTGACATGGTGCTGGAATAGTGGAGGCAGCTCCTGTTTTTGACATGGTGCTGGAATAGTGGAGGCAGCTCCTGTTGTTGACATGGTGCTGGAATAGTGGAGGCATCCTGTTGTTGACATGGTGCTGGAATAGTGGAGGCAAGTTCAAACTTGTTGACATGGTGCTGGAATAGTGGAGGCAGCTCCTGTTGTTGACATGGTGCTGGAATAGTGGAGGCAACTCCTGTTGTTGACATGGTGCTGGAATAGTGGAGGGGCTCCTGTTGTTGACATGGTGCTGGAATAGTGGAGGCAGCTCCTGTTGTTGACATGGTGCTGGAATAGTGGAGGCAGCTCCTGTTGTTGACATGGTGCTGGAATAGTGGAGGCAGCTCCTGTTGTTGACATGGTGCTGGAATAGTGGAGGCAGCTCCTGTTTTCAATGTGACTCTCTGTGATTCTAAATCAATAGTTGTTCAGTAGTCCGAAAATGTTGGAAACATTAACTTGACTCCAGGTCCTGTAACTGTTTGTAACATATAAAATGTTGGAAACATTAACTTGACTCCAGGTCCTGTAACTGTTTGTAACATATAAAATGTCGGAAACATTAACTTGACTCCAGGTCCTGTAACTGTTTGTAACATATAAAATGTCGGAAACATTAACTTGACTCCAGGTCATGTAACTGTTTGTAACATATAAAATGTTGGAAACATTAACTTGACTCCAGGTCATGTAACTGTTTGTAACATATAAAATGTTGGAAACATTAACTTGACTCCAGGTCCTGTAACTGTTTGTAACATATACTATGCTTTGTGGAATTCACCAGAAAGAGGCTACTCTCTGGTTTGGTCATCAAACAAAGGTATGTTTGAATTTATTCTGTAACTGTGTCATCTTATTACAGCCTTGATCTTTAAGCCCATATACAGTGGGGCACTGATAACAAGTTCAAACAGGTGCCATTAATACAGGTAACGAGTGGAGGACAGAGGAGCCTCTTAAAGAAGAAGTTACAGGTCTGTGAGAGCCAGAAATCTTGCTTGTTTGTAGGTGGCCAAATACTTATTTTCCACCATAATTTGCAAATAAATTCATAAAAAATCCTACAATGGGATTTTCTGGATTTTCTTATTATGTCTGTCATAGTTGAAGTGTCCCTAAGCATATGAACTAACAGGTTTTAGAGCAACAACAAATCCTTAGTGATTTAAACCACTCAGTACTACTGTACCTCTCCTCTTCCATCAACACCACTACTGTACCTCTCCTCTTCCATCCCCACCAATACTGTTCCTCTCCTCTTCCATCTCCACCACTACTGTTCCTCTCCTCTTCCATCCCCACCACTACTGTTCATCTCCTCTTCCATCCCCACCACTACTGTTCCTCTTCCATCCCCACCACTACTGTTCCTCTCCTCTTCCATCCCCACCACTACTGTTTCTCTTCCATCCCCACCACTACTGTTCCTCTCCTCTTCCATCCCCACCACTACTGTTCCTCTTCCATCCCCACCACTACTGTTCCTCTCCTCTTCCATCCCCACCACTACTGTTCCTCTTCCATCCCCACCACTACTGTTCCTCTCCTCTTCCATCCCCACCACTACTGTTCCTCTTCCATCCCCACCACTACTGTTCCTCTTCCATCCCCACCACTACTGTTCCTCTTCCATCCCCAACCACTACTGTTCCTCTCCTCCCATCCCCACCACTACTGTTCCCCACCACTCTCCTCTTCCATCCCCACCACTACCCTCTCCTACCATCCCCACCACTGTTCCTCTTCCATCCCCACCACTACTTCCATCCCCACCACTACTGTTCCTCTTCCATCCTCTCCTCTTCCATCCCCACCACTACTGTTCCTCTCCTCCATCCCCACCACTACTGTTCCTCTTTCCATCCCCACCACTACTGTTCCTCTTCCCATCCCCACCACTACTGTTCCTCTCCTCCCCACCACTTCCATCCCCCCACCACTACTGTTCCTCTTCCATCCCCACCACTACTGTTCCTCTTCCATCCCCACCACTACTGTTCCTCTTCCAACCCCACCACTACTGTTCCTCTCCTCTTCCATCCCCACCACTACTGTACCTCTCCTCCATCCCCACCACTACTGTTCCTCTCCTCTTCCATCCCCACCACTACTGTTCTCTTCCATCCCCACCACTACTTTCCATCCCCCCACCACTACTGTTCCTCTTCCATCCCCACCACTACTGTTCCTCTTCCATCCCCACCACTACTGTTCCTCTCTTCCATCCCCACCACTACTGTTCCTCTCTTCCATCCCCACCACTACTGTTCCTCCTCTTCCATCCCCACCACTACTGTTCCTCTCCTCTTCCATCCCCACCACTACTGTTCCTCTTCCATCCCCACCACTACTGTTCCTCTTCCATCCCCACCACTACTGTTCCTCTCCTCTTCCATCCCCCCACCACTACTGTTCCTCTTCCATCCCCACCACTACTGTTCCTCTCCTCTTCCACCACTACTGTTCCCTTCATCCCCACCACTACTGTTCCTCTCCTCTTCCATCCCCACCACTACTGTTCCTCTTCCATCCCCACCACTACTGTTCCTCTCCGCTTCCATCCCCACCACTACTGTTCCTCTTCCATCCCCACCACTACTGTTCCTCTTCCATCCCCACCACTACTGTTCCTCTTCCATCCCCCCACCACTACTGTTCCTCTCCTCTTCCATCCCCACCACTACTGTTCCTCTCCTCTTCCATCCCCACCACTACTGTTCCTCTTCCATCCCCACCACTACTGTTCCTCTTCCATCCCCACCACTACTGTTCCTCTCCTCTTCCATCCCCACCACTACTGTTCCTCTTCCATCCCCACCACTACTGTTCCTCTCCTCTTCCATCCCCACCACTACTGTTCCTCTCCTCTTCCATCCCCACCACTACTGTTCCTCTCCTCTTCCATCCCCACCACTACTGTTCCTCTCCTCTTCCATCCCCACCACTACTGTTCCTCTCCTCTTCCATCCCCACCACTACTGTTCCTCTCCTCTTCCATCCCCACCACTACTGTTCCTCTCCTCTTCCATCCCCACCACTACTGTTCCTCTCCTCTTCCATCCCCACCACTACTGTTCCTCTTCCATCCCCACCACTACTGTTCCTCTCCTCTTCCATCCCCACCACTACTGTTCCTCTCCTCTTCCATCCCCACCACTACTGTTCCTCTTCCATCCCCACCACTACTGTTCCTCTTCCATCCCCACCACTACTGTTCCTCTCTCCACCATCCCCATCCACCACTGTTCCTCTCCTCTTCCATCCCCACCACTACTGTTCCTCTCCTCTTCCATCCCCACCACTACTGTTCCTCTCCTCTTCCATCCCCACCACTACTGTTCCTCTTCCCATCCCCACCACTACTGTTCCTCCTTCCATCCCCACCACTCCCCTCTCCATCCCCACCACTACTGTTCCTCTTCCATCCCCACCACTACTGTTCCTCTTCCATCTTCCATTCCATCCCACCACTACTGTTCCTCTCCTCTTCCATCCCCACCACTACTGTTCCTCTCCTCTTCCATCCCCACCACTACTGTTCCTCTCCTCTTCCATCCCCACCACTACTGTTCCTCTCCTCTTCCATCCCCACCACTACTGTTCCTCTTCCATCCCCACCACTACTGTTCCTCTCCTCTTCCATCCCCACCACTACTGTTCCTCTTCCATCCCCACCACTCTTTCCTCCATCCCCACCACTACTGTTCCTCTCCTCTTCCATCCCCACCACTACTGTTCCTCTCTCTTCCATCCCCACCACTACTGTTCCTCTCCTCTTCCATCCCCACCACTACTGTTCCTCCCCACCACTCTTCCATCCCCACCACTACTGTTCCTCTTCCATCCCCACCACTACTGTTCCTCTCCTCTTCCATCCCCACCACTACTGTTCCCTCTTCCATCCCCACCACTACTGTTCCTCTCCTCTTCCATCCCCACCACTACTGTTCCTCTCCTCTTCCATCCCCACCACTACTGTTCCTCTTCCATCCCCACCACTACTGTTCCTCTTCCATCCCCACCACTACTGTTCCTCTCCTCTTCCATCCCCACCACTACTGTTCCTCTCCTCCATCCCCACCACTACTGTTCCTCTCCTCTTCCATCCCCACCACTACTGTTCCTCTTCCATCCCCACCACTACTGTTCCTCCCCACTTCCATCCCCACCACTACTGTTCCTCCTCTTCCATCCCCACCACTACTGTTCCTCTCCTTCCATCCCCACCACTACTGTTCCTCTCCTCTTCCATCCCCACCACTACTGTTCCTCTTCCCATCCCCACCACTACTGTTCCTCTTCCCATCCCCACCACTACTGTTCCTCTCCTCTTCCATCCCCACCACTACTGTTCCTCTCCTCTTCCATCCCCACCACTACTGTTCCTCTTCCATCCCCACCACTACTGTTCCTCTCCTCTTCCATCCCCACCACTACTGTTCCTCTTCCATCCCCACCACTACTGTTCCTCTCCTCTTCCATCCCCACCACTACTGTTCCTCTCCTCTTCCATCCCCACCACTACTGTTCCTCTTCCATCCCCACCACTACTGTTCCTCTCCTCTTCCATCCCCACCACTACTGTTCCTCTCCTCTTCCATCCCCACCACTACTGTTCCTCTTCCATCCCCACCACTACTGTTCCTCTTCCATCCCCACCACTACTGTTCCTCTTCCATCCCCACCACTACTGTTCCTCTCCTCTTCCATCCCCACCACTACTGTTCCTCTCCTCTTCCATCCCCACCACTACTGTTCCTCTCCTCTTCCATCCCCACCACTACTGTTCCTCTCCTCTTCCATCCCCACCACTACTGTTCCTCTCCATCCCCCACCATCCCCTTCCCATCCCCACCACTACTGTTCCTCTTCCATCCCCACCACTACTGTTCCTCTCCTCTTCCATCCCCACCCTCTGTTCCATCCCCACCACTACTGTTCCTCTCTTCCATCCCCACCACTACTGTTCCTCTTCTTCCATCCCCACCACTACTGTTCCTCTCCTCTTCCATCCCCACCACTACTGTTCCTCTCCTCTTCCATCCCCACCACTACTGTTCCTCTTCCATCCCCACCACTACTGTTCCTCTCCTCTTCCATCCCCACCACTACTGTTCCTCTTCCATCCCCACCACTACTGTTCCTCTCTCTTCCATCCCCACCACTACTGTTCCTCTTCTTCCATCCCCACCACTACTGTTCCTCTTCCATCCCCACCACTACTGTTCCTCCCATCCCCACCACTACTGTTCCTCTTCCATCTTCCATCACCACTACTGTTCCTCTCCTCTTCCATCCCCACCACTACTGTTCCTCTTCCATCCCCACCACTACTGTTCCTCTCCTCTTCCATCCCCACCACTACTGTTCCTCTTCCATCCCCACCACTACTGTTCCTCTCCTCTTCCATCCCCACCACTACTGTTCCTCTCTTCCATCCCCACCACTACTGTTCCTCTTCCCATCCCCACCACTACTGTTCCTTCCTCTTCCATCCCCACCACTACTGTTCCTCTCTCTTCCATCCCCACCACTACTGTTCCTCTCTCTTCCATCCCCACCACTACTGTTCCTCTTCCATCCCCTCTTCCATCCCATCCCCACCACTACTGTTCCTCTCCCCACCACTTCCATCCCCACCACTACTGTTCCTCTTCCATCCCCACCACTCCTCTTCCATCCCCACCACTACTGTTCCTCTCCTCTTCCATCCCCACCACTACTGTTCCTCCTCTTCCATCCCCACTACTGTTCCTCTTCCTCTTCCATCCCCACCACTACTGTTCCTCCTTCCATCCCCACCACTACTGTTCCTCTCCTCTTCCATCCCCACCACTACTGTTCCATCCCCACCACTACTGTTCCTCTCCTCTTCCATCCCCACCACTACTGTTCCTCTCTTCTTCCATCCCCACCACTACTGTTCCTCTCCTCTTCCATCCCCACCACTACTGTTCCTCTCCTCTTCCATCCCCACCACTACTGTTCCTCTCCTCTTCCATCCCCACCACTACTGTTCCTCTCCTCTTCCATCCCCACCACTACTGTTCCTCTCCTCTTCCATCCCCACCACTACTGTTCCTCTTCCATCCCCACCACTACTGTTCCTCTCCTCTTCATCCCCACCACTACTGTTCCTCTCCATTCCACTCCCCCATCCCCACTACTGTTCTTCCATCCCCACCACTACTGTTCTCTTCCATCCCCACCACTACTGTTCCTCTTCCATCCCCACCACTACTGTTCCTCTCCTCTTCCATCCCCACCACTACTGTTCCCATCCCCACCACTGTTCCTCTCCTCTTCCATCCCCACCACTACTGTTCCTCTCCTCTTCCATCCCCACCACTACTGTTCCTCTTCCATCCCCACCACTACTGTTCCTCTTCCATCCCCACCACTACTGTTCCTCTCCTCTTCCATCCCCACCACTACTGTTCCTCTCTCTTCCATCCCCACCACTACTGTTCCTCTCCTCTTCCATCCCCACCACTACTGTTCCTCCTCTTCCATCCCCACCACTACTGTTCCTCTTCCCATCCCCACCACTACTGTTCCTCTTCCATCCCCACCACTACTGTTCCTCTCCTCTTCCATCCCCACCACTACTGTTCCTCTCCTCTTCCATCCCCACCACTACTGTTCCTCTCCTCTTCCATCCCCACCACTACTGTTCCTCTTCCATCCCCACCACTACTGTTCCTCTCCTCTTCCATCCCCACCACTACTGTTCCTCTCCTCTTCCATCCCCACCACTACTGTTCCTCTTCCATCCCCACCACTACTGTTCCTCTCCTCTTCCATCCCCACCACTACTGTTCCTCTCCTCTTCCATCCCCACCACTACTGTTCCTCTCCTCTTCCATCCCCACCACTACTGTTCCTCTCCTCTTCCATCCCCACCACTACTGTTCCTCTCCTCTTCATCCCCACCACTACTGTTCTTCCATCTCTTGTTCCTCTCCATCCCCACCACTACTGTTCCTCCATCCCCACCACTACTGTTCATCCCCACCACTACTGTTCCTCTCCTCTTCCATCCCCACCACTACTGTTCCTCTCCTCTTCCATCCCCACCACTACTGTTCCTCTCCTTCCATCCCCACCACTACTGTTCCTCTTCTTCCATCCCCACCACTACTGTTCCTCTTCCATCCCCACCACTACTGTTCCTCTCCTCTTCCATCCCCACCACTACTGTTCCTCTCCTCTTCCATCCCCACCACTACTGTTCCTCTCCATCCCCACCACTTTCCATCCATCCCCACCACTACTGTTCCTCTCCTCTTCCATCCCCACCACTACTGTTCCTCTTCCATCCCCACCACTCCTTCCATCCCCACCACTACTGTTCCTCTC
This sequence comes from Oncorhynchus nerka, assembly GCF_034236695.1. Lineage (NCBI taxonomy): Eukaryota > Metazoa > Chordata > Actinopteri > Salmoniformes > Salmonidae > Oncorhynchus > Oncorhynchus nerka. The sequence goes on along the minus strand of NC_088413.1, from coordinate 77,985,281 downwards.
CTTCCATCCCCACCACTACTGTTCCTCTCCTCTTCCATCCCCACCACTACTGTTCCTCTACTCCATCCCCATCCACTACTGTTCCTCTTCCATCCCCACCACTACTCCATCCCCACCACTACTGTTCCTCTCCTCTTCCATCCCCACCACTACTGTTCCTCTCCTCTTCCATCCCCACCACTACTGTTCCTCTTCCATCCCCACCACTACTGTTCCTCTCCTCTTCCATCCCCACCACTACTGTTCCTCTTCCATCCCCCCCACTACTGTTCCTCTTCCATCCCCACCACTACTGTTCCTCTCTTCCATCCCCACCACTACTGTTCCTCTTCTTCCATCCCCATCCCACCACTACTGTTCCTCTCCTCTTCCATCCCCACCACTACTGTTCCTCTTCCATCCCCACCACTACTGTTCCTCTCTTCCATCCCCACCACTACTGTTCCTCTTCCATCCCCACCACTACTGTTCCTCTCCTCTTCCATCCCCACCACTACTGTTCCTCTCCTCTTCCATCCCCACCACTACTGTTCCTCTTCCATCCCCACCACTACTGTTCCTCTTCCATCCCCACCACTACTGTTCCTCTTCCATCCCCACCACTACTGTTCCTCTTCCATCCCCACCACTACTGTTCCTCTCCTCTTCCATCCCCACCACTACTGTTCCTCTCCTCTTCCATCCCCACCACTACTGTTCTGTTCCATCCCCACCACTCCTGTTCCTCTTCCATCCCCACCACTACTGTTCCTCTCCTCTTCCATCCCCACCACTACTGTTCCTCTCCTCTTCCATCCCCACCACTACTGTTCCTCTCCTCTTCCATCCCCACCACTACTGTTCCTCTCCACCACTACTGTTCCATCCCCACCACTACTGTTCCTCTCCTCTTCCATCCCCACCACTACTGTTCCTCTCCTCTCCATCCCCACCACTACTGTTCCTCTTCCATCCCCACCACTACTGTTCCTCCTTTCCATCCCCACCACTACTGTTCCTCTTCCATCCCCACCACTACTGTTCCTCTTCCATCCCCACCACTACTGTTCCTCTCCTCTTCCATCCCCACCACTACTGTACCTCTCCTCTTCCATCCCCACCACTACTGTTCCTCTCCTATTCCATCCCCACCACTACTGTTCCTCTTCCATCCCCACCACTACTGTTCCTCTCCTCTTCCATCCCCACCACTACTGTTCCTCTTCCATCCCCACCACTACTGTTCCTCTTCCATCCCCACCACTACTGTTCCTCTTCTACTGTTCCTCTTCCATCCCCACCACTACTGTTCCTCTCCTCTTCCATCCCCACCACTACTGTTCCTCTCCTCTTCCATCCCCACCACTACTGTTCCTCTCCTCTTCCATCCCCACCACTACTGTTCCTTTCCATCCCCACCACTACTGTTCCTCTCCTCCCTCTTCCATCCCCACCACTACTGTTCCTCTCCTCTTCCATCCCCACCACTACTGTTCCTCTCCTCTTCCATCCCCACCACTACTGTTCCTCTTCCATCCCCACCACTACTGTTCCTCTTCCATCCCCACCACTACTGTTCCTCTCCTCTTCCATCCCCACCACTACTGTTCCTCTCCTCTCCCCCTCTTCCTTCCCCCCCACCACTACTGTTCCTCTCCTCTTCCATCCCCACCACTACTGTTCCTCTCTTCCATCCCCACCACTACTGTTCCTCTCCTCTTCCATCCCCACCACTACTGTTCCTCTCCTATTCCATCCCCACCACTACTGTTCCTCTTCCATCCCCACCACTACTGTTCCTCTCCTCTTCCATCCCCACCACTACTGTTCCTCTCCTCTTCCATCCCCACCACTACTGTTCCTCTCCTCTTCCATCCCCACCACTACTGTTCCTCTCCCCACCACTCTTCCATCCCCACCACTACTGTTCCTCTCCTCTTCCATCCCCACCACTACTGTTCCTCTCCTCTTCCATCCCCACCACTACTGTTCCTCTCCATCCCCACCACTACTGTTCCTCTCCTCTTCCATCCCCACCACTACTGTTCCTCTCCTCTTCCATCCCCACCACTACTGTTCCTCTCTTCCATCCCCACCACTACTGTTCCTCTTCCATCCCCACCACTACTGTTCCTCTTCCATCCCCACCACTACTGTTCCTCTCCTCTTCCATCCCCACCACTACTGTTCCTCTCTTCCATCCCCACCACTACTGTTCCTCTCCCCATCCCCACCACTACTGTTCCTCTCCTTTCCATCCCCACCACTACTGTTCCTCTCCTCTTCCATCCCCACCACTACTGTTCCTCTCCTCTCCATCCCCACCACTACTGTTCCTCTCCTCTTCCATCCCCACCACTACTGTTCCTCTTCCATCCCCACCACTACTGTTCCTCTTCCATCCCCACCACTACTGTTCCTCTTCCATCCCCACCACTACTGTTCCTCTTCCATCCCCACCACTACTGTTCCTCTCCTCTTCCATCCCCACCACTACTGTTCCTCTCCTTCCATCCCCACCACTACTGTTCCTCTTCCATCCCCACCACTACTGTTCCTCTCCTTCCATCCCCACCACTACTGTTCCTCTTCTTCCATCCCCACCACTACTGTTCCTCTCCATCCCCACCACTCCATCCCCACCACTACTGTTCCTCTCCTCCATCCCCACCACTACTGTTCCTCTTTCCATCCCCACCACTACTGTTCCTCTTCCATCCCCACCACTACTGTTCCTCTCTTCCATCCCCACCACTACTGTTCCTCTCCTCTTCCATCCCCACCACTACTGTTCCTCTCCTCTCTTCCATCCCCACCACTACTGTTCCTCTTCCATCTTCCATCCCCACCACTACTGTTCCTCTTCCATCCCCACCACTACTGTTCCTCCTCTTCCATCCCCACCACTACTGTTCCCCCATCCACTACTGTTCCTCCTCTTCCATCCCCACCACTACTGTTCTCCTTCCATCCCCACCACTACTGTTCCTCTCTTTCCATCCCCACCACTACTGTTCCTCTCCTCTTCCATCCCCACCACTACTGTTCCCATCCCCACCACTACTGTTCCTCTTCCATCCCCACCACTACTGTTCCTCTTCCATCCCCACCACTACTGTTCCTCTTCCATCCCCACCACTACTGTTCCTCTCCATCCCCACCACTACTGTTCCTCTTCCATCCCCACCACTACTGTTCCTCTCCTCTTCCATCCCCACCACTACTGTTCCTCTTCCATCCCCACCACTACTGTTCCTCTCCTCTTCCATCCCCACCACTACTGTTCCTCTTTCCATCCCCACCACTACTGTTCCTCTCTACTTCCATCCCCACCACTACTGTTCCTCTCCTCTTCCATCCCCACCACTACTGTTCCTCTTCCATCCCCACCACTACTGTTCCTCTCCCCACCACTACTGTTCCTCTTTCCATCCCCACCACTACTGTTCCTCTTTCCATCCCCACCACTACTGTTCCTCTTCCATCCCCACCATCCCCACCACTACTGTTCCTCTCCTCTTCCATCCCCACCACTACTGTACCTCTCCTCTTCCATCCCCACCACTACTGTTCCTCTCCTATTCCATCCCCACCACTACTGTTCCTCTTCCATCCCCACCACTACTGTTCCTCTCCTCTTCCATCCCCACCACTACTGTTCCTCTCCCCACCACTCCTTTCCATCCCCACCACTACTGTTCCTCTTCCATCCCCCACCACTACTGTTCCTCTCCTTCCATCCCCACCACTACTGTTCCTCTCTTTCCATCCCCACCACTACTGTTCCTCTCCTCTTCCATCCCCACCACTACTGTTCCTCTCCATCCCCACCACTACTTCCATCCATCCCACCACTACTGTTCCTCTTCTTCCATCCCCACCACTACTGTTCCTCTCCTCTTCCATCCCCACCACTACTGTTCCTCTTCCATCCCCACCACTACTGTTCCTCTTCCATCCCCACCACTACTGTTCCTCTTCCATCCCCACCACTACTGTTCCTCTCCTCTTCCATCCCCACCACTACTGTTCCTCTCCTCTTCCATCCCCACCACTACTGTTCCTCTTCCATCCCCACCACTCTGTTCCTCTTCCATCCCCACCACTACTGTTCCTCTTCCATCCCCACCACTACTGTTCCTCTCCATCTTCCATCCCCACCACTACTGTTCCTCTCCTCTTCCATCCCCACCACTACTGTTCCTCTCTCCATCCCCACCACTACTGTTCCTCTCTCTTCCATCCCCACCACTACTGTTCCTCTCCTCTTCCATCCCCACCACTACTGTTCCTCTTCCATCCCATCCCCACCACTACTGTTCCTCTTCCATCCCCACCACTACTGTTCCTCTTCCATCCCCACCACTACTGTTCCTCTTCCTCCCCATCCCCACTGTTCCTCTTCCATCCCCACCACTACTGTTCCTCTCCTCTTCCATCCCCACCACTACTGTTCCTCTCCTCTTCCATCCCCACCACTACTGTTCCTCTTCCATCCCCACCACTACTGTTCCTCTCCTCTTCCATCCCCACCACTACTGTTCCTCTTCCCATCCCCCCACCACTACTGTTCCTCTTCCATCCCCACCACTACTGTTCCTCTTCCATCCCCACCACTACTGTTTCTCTTCCATCCCCACCACTACTGTTCCTCTCCTCTTCCATCCCCACCACTACTGTTCCTCTCCTCTTCCATCCCCACCACTACTGTTCCTCTTCCATCCCCACCACTACTGTTCCTCTCCTCTTCCATCCCCACCACTACTGTTCCTCTCCTCTTCCATCCCCACCACTACTGTTCCTCTCCTCTTCCATCCCCACCACTACTGTTCCTCTTCCATCCCCACCACTTCCATCCCCACCACTACTGTTCCTCTTCCATCTTCCATCCCCACCACTACTGTTCCTCTCCTCTTCCATCCCCACCACTACTGTTCCTCTTCCATCCCCACCACTACTGTTCCTCCATCCCCACCACTTCCATCCCCACCACTACTGTTCCTCTTCCTCTTCCATCCCCACCACTACTGTTCCTCTCCTCTTCCATCCCCACCACTACTGTTCCTCTCCTATTCCATCCCCACCACTACTGTTCCTCTTCCATCCCCACCACTACTGTTCCTCTCCTCTTCCATCCCCACCACTACTGTTCCTCTCCTCTTCCATCCCCACCACTACTGTTCCTCTTCCATCCCCACCACTACTGTTCCTCTCCTCTTCCATCCCCACCACTACTGTTCCTCTTCCATCCCCACCACTACTGTTCCTCTTCCCATCCCCACCACTACTGTTCCTCTTCCCATCCCCACCACTACTGTTCCTTCCTCTTCCATCCCCACCACTACTGTTCCTCTTCCATCCATCCCCACCACTACTGTTCCTCTTCCATCCCCACCACTACTGTTCCTCTCCTCTTCCATCCCCACCACTACTGTTCCTCTCCCATCCCCACCACTACTGTTCCTCTTCCCATCCCCACCACTACTGTTCCTCTCCTCTTCCATCCCCACCACTACTGTTCTGTTCCTCTCTTCCATCCCCACCACTACTGTTCCTCTTCCATCCCCACCACTACTGTTCCTCTCCTCTTCCATCCCCACCACTACTGTTCCTCTTCCATCCCCACCACTACTGTTCCCATCTCCTCTTCCATCCCCACCACTACTGTTCCTCTTCCCATCCCCACCACTACTGTTCCTCTCCTCTTCCATCCCCACCACTACTGTTCCTCTTCCATCCCCACCACTACTGTTCCTCTTCCATCCCCCACTACCCCTTCCACCCCCACCACTACTGTTCCTCTCCTCTTCCATCCCCACCACTACTGTTCCTCTCCTCTTCCATCCCCACCACTACTGTTCCTCTCCTCTTCCATCCCCACCACTACTGTTCCTCTTCCTCTTCCATCCCCACCACTACTGTTCCTCTTCCATCCACCCCACCACTACTGTTCCTCTCCTCTTCCATCCCCACCACTACTGTTCCTACTGTTCCTCTTCCATCCCCACCACTACTGTTCCTCTCCTCTTCCATCCCCACCACTACTGTTCCTCTCCTCTTCCATCCCCACCACTACTGTTCTCTCTTCCATCCCCACCACTACTGTTCCTCTTCCATCCCCACCACTACTGTTCCTCTCCTCTTCCATCCCCACCACTACTGTTCCTCTCCTCTTCCATCCCCACCACTACTGTTCCTCTCCTCTTCCATCCCCACCACTACTGTTCCTCTTCCATCCCCACCACTACTGTTCCTCTTCCATCCCCACCACTACTGTTCCTCTTCCATCCCCACCACTACTGTTCCTCTCCTCTTCCATCCCCACCACTACTGTTCCTCTTCCATCCCCACCACTACTGTTCCTCTTCCATCCCCACCACTACTGTTCCTCCTCTTCCATCCCCACCACTCCATCCCCACCACTACTGTTCCTCTTCCATCCCCACCACTACTGTTCCTCTTCCATCCCCACCACTACTGTTCCTCTTCCATCCCCACCACTACTGTTCCTCTCCTCTTCCATCCCCACCACTACTGTACCTCTTCCATCCCCACCACTACTGTTCCTCTTCCGTCCCCACCACTACTGTTCCTCTTCCATCCCAACCACTACTGTTCCTCTCCTCTTCCGTCCCCACCACTACTGTTCCTCCCATCCCCACCACTACTGTTCCTCTTCCATCCCCACCACTACTGTTCCTCTTTCCATCCCCACCACTACTGTTCCTCTTCCATCCCCACCACTACTGTTCCTCTCTGTCTTCCATCCCCACCACTACTGTTCCTCTCCACTTCCATCCCCACCACTACTGTTCCTCTTCCATCCCCACCACTACTGTTCCTCTCCTCTTCCATCCCCACCACTACTGTTCCTCTCCTCTTCCATCCCCACCACTACTGTTCCTCTCCTCTTCCATCCCCACCACTACTGTTCCTCTTCCATCCCCACCACTACTGTTCCTCCTCTTCCATCCCCACCACTACTGTTCCTCTCCCCACCACTACTCTTCCATCCCCACCACTACTGTTCCTCTCCTCTTCCATCCCCACCACTACTGTTCCTCTTCCATCCCCACCACTACTGTTCCTCTCCTCTTCCATCCCCACCACTACTGTTCCTCTCCTCTTCCATCCCCACCACTACTGTTCCTCTCCTCTTCCATCCCCACCACTACTGTTCCTCTCCTCCATCCCCACCACTACTGTTCCTCTCCTCTTCCATCCCCACCACTACTGTTCCTCTCCTCTTCCATCCCCACCACTACTGTTCCTCTTCCATCCCCACCACTACTCCATCCCCACCACTACTGTTCCTCTTCCATCCCCACCACTACTGTTCCTCTCCTCTTCCATCCCCACCACTACTGTTCCTCTCCTCTTCCATCCCCACCACTACTGTTCCTCTTCCATCCCCACCACTACTGTTCCTCTTCCATCCCCACCACTACTGTTCCTCTCCTCTTCCATCCCCACCACTACTGTTCCTCTCCTCTTCCATCCCCACCACTACTGTTCCTCTTCCATCCCCACCACTACTGTTCCTCTTCCATCCCCACCACTACTGTTCCTCTTCAACCCCCACCACTACTGTTCCTCTCCTATTCCATCCCCACCACTACTGTTCCTCTTCCATCCCCACCACTACTGTTCCTCTCCTCTTCCATCCCCACCACTACTGTTCCTCTTCCATCCCCACCACTACTGTTCCTCTCCTTCCATCCCCACCACTACTGTTCCTCTTCCATCCCCACCACTACTGTTCCTCTCCTCTTCCATCCCCACCACTACTGTTCCTCCATCCTCTTCCATCCCCACCACTACTGTTCCTCTCCTTTCCATCCCCACCACTACTGTTCCTCTTCCATCCCCACCACTACTGTTCCTCTCCATCTTCCATCCCCACCACTACTGTTCCTCCCTCTTCCATCCCCACCACTACTGTTCCTCTTCCATCCCCACCACTACTGTTCCTCTCCTCTTCCATCCCCACCACTACTGTTCCATCCCCACCACTACTGTTCCTCTTCCATCCCCACCACTACTGTTCCTCTTCCATCCCCACCACTACTGTTCCTCTTCCATCCCCACCACTACTGTTCCTCTTCTTCCATCCCCACCACTACTGTTCCTCTCTTCCATCCCCACCACTACTGTTCCTCTCCTCTTCCATCCCCACCACTACTGTTCCTCTTCCATCCCCACCACTACTGTTCCTCTCCTCCATCCCCATACTCCATCCACTACTGTTCCTCTCCATCTTCCATCCCCACCACTACTGTTCCTCTTCCATCCCCACCACTACTGTTCCTCTCCTCTTCCATCCCCACCACTACTGTTCCTCTTCCATCCCCACCACTACTGTTCCTCTTCCATCCCCCACCACTACTGTTCCTCTTCCATCCCCACCACTACTGTTCCTCTCCTCTTCCATCCCCACCACTACTGTTCCTCTCCTCTTCCATCCCCACCACTACTGTTCCTCTCCTCTTCCATCCCCACCACTACTGTTCCTCTTCCATCCCCACCACTACTGTTCCTCTCCTCTTCCATCTCCACCACTACTGTTCCTCTCCTCTTCCATCCCCACCACTACTGTTCCTCTTCCATCCCCACCACTACTGTTCCTCTCCTCTTCCATCCCCACCACTACTGTACCTCTCCTCTTCCATCCCCACCACTACTGTTCCTCTCCTATTCCATCCCCACCACTACTGTTCCTCTTCCATCCCCACCACTACTGTTCCTCTCCTCTTCCATCTCCACCACTACTGTTCCTCTCCTCTTCCATCCCCACCACTACTGTTCCTCTCCTCTTCCATCCCCACCACTACTGTTCCTCTTCCATCCCCACCACTACTGTTCCTCTCCTCTTCCATCCCCACCACTACTGTTCCTCTTCCATCCCCACCACTACTGTTCCTCTTTCCATCCCCACCACTACTGTTCCTCTTCCATCCCCACCACTACTGTTCCTCTTCCATCCCCACCACTACTGTTCCTCTTTCCATCCCCACCACTACTGTTCCTCTCCTCTTCCATCCCCACCACTACTGTTCCTCTTCCATCCCCCACCACTACTGTTCCTCTTCCATCCCCACCACTACTGTTCCTCTCCATCTTCCATCCCCACCACTACTGTTCCTCTCCTCTTCCATCCCCACCACTACTGTTCCTCTCCCATCCCCACCACTACTGTTCCTCCATCCCCACCACTACTGTTCCTCTTCCATCCCCACCACTACTGTTCCTCTTCCATCCCCACCACTACTGTTCCTCTTCCATCCCCACCACTACTGTTCCTCTCCTCTTCCATCCCCACCACTACTGTTCCTCTCCTCTTCCATCCCCACCACTACTGTTCCTCTCCTATTCCATCCCCACCACTACTGTTCCTCTTCCATCCCCACCACTACTGTTCCTCTCCTCTTCCATCTCCACCACTACTGTTCCTCTCCTCTTCCATCCCATCCCTTCTTCCATCCCCACTACTGTTCCTCTTCCCATCCCCACCACTACTGTTCCTCTTCCATCCCCACCACTACTGTTCCTCTCCTCTTCCATCCCCACCACTACTGTTCCTTCCTCTTCCATCCCCACCACTACTGTTCCTCTTCCCATCCCCACCACTACTGTTCCTCTCCTCTTCCATCCCCACCACTACTGTTCCTCCCCACCACTACTGTTCTCTTCCATCCCCACCACTACTGTTCCTCCATCCCCACCACTTCCATCCCCACCACTACTGTTCCTCTTCCATCCCCACCACTACTGTTCCTCTTCTTCCATCCCCACCACTACTGTTCCTCTCCTCTTCCATCCCCACCACTACTGTTCCTCTTCCATCCCCACCACTACTGTTCCTCTTCCATCCCCACCACTACTGTTCCTCTTCCATCCCCACCACTACTGTTCCTCTCCTCTTCCATCCCCACCACTACTGTTCCTCTTCCATCTTCCATCCCATCACCACTACTGTTCCTCTCCTCTTCCATCCCCACCACTACTGTTCCTCTTCCATCCCCACCACTACTGTTCCTCTTCCCATCCCCACCACTACTGTTCCTCCTCTTCCATCCCCACCACTACTGTTCCTCTCCTCCATCCCCACCACTACTGTTCCTCTCCTCTTCCATCCCCACCACTACTGTTCCTTCCATCCCCACCACTACTTTCCTCTCCCCACCACTACTGTTCCTCTCTCTTCCATCCCCACCACTACTGTTCCTCTCCTCTTCCATCCCCACCACTACTGTTCCTCTTCTTCCATCCCCACCACTACTGTTCCTCTTCCATCCCCACCACTACTGTTCCTCTCCTTTCCATCCCCACCACTACTGTTCCTCTCCTCTTCCATCCCCACCACCCCACTGTTCTGTTCCTCTCCTTCCATCCCCACCACTACTGTTCCTCCTCTTCCATCCCCACCACTACTGTTCCTCTCCTCTTCCATCCCCACCACTACTGTTCCTCTCCTCTTCCATCCCCACCACTACTGTTCCTCTTCCATCCCCACCACTACTGTTCCTCTTCCACCCCACCACTGTTCCTCTCCTCTTCCATCCCCACCACTACTGTTCCTCTCCTCTTCCATCCCCACCACTACTGTTCCTCTCCCATCCCCACCACTACTGTTCCTCTTCTTCCATCCCCACCACTACTGTTCCTCTCCTCTTCCATCCCCACCACTACTGTTCCTCTCCTCTTCCATCCCCACCACTACTGTTCCTCTCCTCCCCACCACCACTTGTTCCTCTTCCATCCCCACCACTACTGTTCCTCTTCCATCCCCACCACTACTGTTCCTCTCCTCTTCCATCCCCACCCCACCACTACTGTTCCTCTCCTCTTCCATCCCCACCACTACTGTTCCTCTCTCTTCCATCCCCACCACTACTGTTCCTCTTCTTCCATCCCCACCACTACTGTTCCTCTCCTCTTCCATCCCCACCACTACTGTTCCTCTCCGCTTCCATCCCCACCACTACTGTTCCTCTTCCATCCCCACCACTACTGTTCCTCTTCCATCCCCACCACTACTGTTCCTCTTCCATCCCCACCACTACTGTTCCTCTCCTCTTCCATCCCCACCACTACTGTTCCTCTCCTCTTCCATCCCCACCACTACTGTTCCTCTCCTCTTCCATCCCCACCACTACTGTTCCTCTCCTCTTCCATCCCCACCACTACTGTTCATCTCCTCTTCCATCCCCACCACTACTGTTCCTCTTCCATCCCCACCACTACTGTTCCTCTTCCATCCCCACCACTACTGTTCCTCTCCTCTTCCATCCCCCACCACTACTGTTCCTCTCCCCACCACTCTTCCATCCCCACCACTACTGTTCCTCTCCTTCCATCCCCACCACTACTGTTCCTCTCCTCTTCCATCCCCACCACTACTGTTCCTCTTCCATCCCCACCACTACTGTTCCTCTCCTCCATCCATCCCCACCACTACTCCTCTCCTCTTCCATCCCCACCACTACTGTTCCTCTTCCATCCCCACCACTACTGTTCCTCTTCCATCCCCACCACTACTGTTCCTCTTCCCATCCCCACCACTACTGTTCCTCTCTGTTCTCCTTCCATCCCCACCACTACTGTTCCTCTCCATCCCCACCACTACTTCCATCCCCCCCACCACTACTGTTCCTCTCCTCTTCCATCCCCACCACTACTGTTCCTCTTCCATCCCCACCACTACTGTTCCTCTCCTCTTCCATCCCCATCCCCACCACTACTGTTCCTCTCCATCCCCACCACTACTGTTCCTCTTCCATCCCCACCACTACTGTTCCTCTTCCATCCCCACCACTACTGTTCCTCTGCTCTTCCATCTCCACCACTACTGTTCCTCTCCTCTTCCATCCCCACCACTACTGTTCCTCTTCCATCCCCACCACTACTGTTCCTCTTCCATCCCCACCACTACTGTTCCTCTCCTCTTCCATCCCCACCACTACTGTTCCTCTTCCATCCCCACCACTACTGTTCCTCTTCCATCCCCACCACTACTGTTCCTCTCCTCTTCCATCCCCACCACTACTGTTCCTCTCCTCTTCCATCCCCACCACTACTGTTCCTCTCCTCTTCCATCCCCACCACTACTGTTCCTCCTCCCCACCACTCCATCCCCACCACTACTGTTCCTCTTCCACCCCCACCACTACTGTTCCTCTCCTCTTCCATCCCCACCACTACTGTTCCTCTCCTCTTCCATCCCCACCACTACTGTTCCTCTTTCCATCCCCACCACTACTGTTCCTCTTCCATCTTCCATCCCCACCACTACTGTTCCTCTTCCATCCCCACCACTACTGTTCCTCTCTCTTCCATCCCCACCACTACTGTTCCTCTTCCATCCCCACCACTACTGTTCCTCT